>NC_066639.1:9869273-10015061 GCF_025201925.1 Gopherus flavomarginatus
AATGCTACAAAATTGGAGGTTGGGGTGTGGGAGGGGGCGAGCGCTCTGGCTGGGGTAGTGGGTCTGGGGTGGTGGAGCCAGAAATGAGTCAGGGTGAGGGAGGAGGGTCCAGGGCTTGGACAGGGGATTGGGGTTGCTCAGGGGTGAGGGGTTGCTCAGCTGAACTGAGGCGGTTAGGAGAGTGGTAGGGCTTGGGGCAGGCGTGTGTTGAGGGCAAGGGAAGGGGTCAGTCTCCGATTGTCATTAACTCAAACAGCTCCTGGAAGCCAGCAGCAGTCCCGCCTGGCTCCTACACGGAGGCAGGCAGGCAGCTCCCACTGAGCAGTACCTGGACAATGGAACTGTGGAGGCGGTGATTGGGATGGGGGCAGTGTGTGGAGCCCTGGCTGCCCTATGGTAGAGCTGGAGGGGGGACATGCCATGGACGAGGCCTTGAGGAACCAATACTCCCATGCCAGGGTTGATCTTCTCACTGCAACAGTCCCATTCCCGAGTCACTTCCCACCCTTACTTCCAGCGCGGTAATGTCCTGGCAGCAGTGTCGCATCCTTGGGAGCAACTGAGTGTAGTGCAGGGGCATCAGGGTGGCTGGACACTGCAGCGTGGCGGGTCTCCAGCAGTTTCCTGGCAGAAGCCAAAACATAGGTTTGTTCTGCTCCTCAGTCCACCGAGGATAAGCTGAACCCTTTTATACTCCGTCTCCAGTCGGAGCATGCCCAGAGAGAGGGTGAAGGGTGTGGCGTTTTCAGCCCACATGGTACAGTTAACCCTAGCAGTGCAGTTTCAGGGTTGATACAACCTCATCACAGACAGCATTTCCCAAGTTTTGGGGATTAGCCAGGAGTCTTTAGGAGTAACCCTCCTGTAGGGACTGGTCACAAATACCTTGGGAAACAAAAACCTGGGCATTTTGCCTAGTTCCAAGCACTTGCTGGGAATTCATCCCTGGGAGCATCTGAGGCTTTCTACATCAGAAAGTTGCAGAGCTGTGGAGGGAAGTTACAGCGCCTGGCAACTTTGAAGGTGTTAAACATCGCGGGCACCACCCAGCGCTGCAACTCCTTTTGCAGCGCTGCCGTACTCCCGTTTGTCTGGGTGTAGGGATCCCAGCGCTGGTGATCCAGCGCGGTAATCCAATGTAGACACTACAGCGTTTTCTTTGTTTTTGACCTCCGTGGAAGGAGAAGCCTCTGGTATCAAGCTGGTCTCCTTTCCAGTTGCTCTCTCGTCCGGGAGTCCCCAGAGCAAGCAGGTCTCCTCCTGCGGTTTGCTGGGTGGCTCCGGGAACGAGAGAGCACACCGGGCGAAGCGGGTCTCCTTTCCCGGTTTGCTCCTCTCGTTCCTGGAGCCACGAGCAAGAGGTTCCTCCCTGCGGTTGCTGGGTGGCTCAGGGAACGCCGAGAAGCAAACCGCGGCGAAGCGGGTCTCCTTTCCCGGTTGCTCCCTCGGGGTCCCGGAGCCCAGAGCAAGCAGGTCTCCTTCACTGCGGGTTTGTGGGTGGCTCCGGGAACGCGAGAGCAAACCGCGGGCGAAGCCGGGTCTCTTCCGGTTTTGCTCTCTCGTTTTCCGGAGCCCAGAGCAAGCAGATATCCTTCCTGCGGTTTGCTGGGTGGCTCCAGGAACGAGAGAGCAACCGCGGCGAAGCGGTACCTCTCCCGGTTGGCTCTCTCGTCCCGGAGCCCAGAGCAAGCGGTCTCTTTCCCTGCGGTTTGCTGGGTTGCTCCGTGAACGAGGAGAGCAAAAACCGCGCGAAGCGGGTCTCCTTTCCCGGTTTGCTCTAGCGTCCCGGAACCCCCATTGAAGCCGCCCAACAGCGCTTTGCAGTGTGGCACATCTAACCACCACTTGGCAGCGCCTGGTTGCTGTAAGGTGTGGCCACTTGCAGCGCTGGCCAAATACCAGGGTACTAATACAGCTGTAACAACCAGCGCTGCAAAACTTTAGATGTAGACATGGCCTGAGACAATATCGTCCTAAACAATTGAACTACCCTGTGACATGTGCACTTACTTCTGTCAGTTGCACCATTTGGGGTCTGCTGCTGTTCACCTTTCAGAGTGGAGATTTAAAACATACTGTTTCTCTGATAATATGTCCAGCAGCTTGGAGTATTCTCTCCTGTTGACTGAACTGCATTTGAATTTTCTCCATGTCATCATGCAGGGATAGGGGAAAAAACAAACCTAAAATAAAAAATGATGGTCATTTATCTGAAATTTCCCAATAAATCTGAGCTACAATCTGTCAAACAACACTAACAAGCAGTTAAATGACCAAGGAGCCTTCATGAAAGATAGAAACCCATATCACAGACAGGTAGAGAAGACACTTTCATTTCATTTAAAGTGAAATTCCAGACTAGGTTACATCTGATGTCTCAGAATTAGGAAGAGAAAATTCTCCCCTGATCCACTGAAACCTGCTTCACCCAGCGCTGTCTCATTAGTTGTTATTTACAGAAGTTTTAGCACTTCATAACGGGTGGAAAAAAACAGCCGACCTTCCAGAAGTAGCTTTGCCAATAGAGGGAAAAGGGGATTTGAACAGTGCTGGGGATCCATGAAATCCCCTTCCAGGTCAGTGACACTTAGCTTCTGCCAGAGTGACTCTGATTTAGGATCAAAGACATCCAAGCACCATTCCCAAGCATGGACAGCCAAGAACGTGACCTCACGGACACGTTGGGAAGTGAAGGAATATGAAGGGGTGAACTCTGCATGGCTCAGACACAAGGTAACAGTTCTAGGGTGATGGGGAAGGACGGAATCTCTGAGTCCCCCATCTCCTTCCAGTGTCACAGAGCCTGAAATGACCCTTATTTCCCTGACACTGCTCCAGCTCTTCATCATATTGAAATATTTTTATATGAGAAAAAAGTCAACAGAATAACTGCTGTTCTGCACAATGCAGGGTAATGTGAGAACAACTGGGAATGAGATGATCTGTCCTCAGAGAGGAATGTGGCAACTCGAACAATAACTTTGCACTGAGAGGAGGAGTATAAATGTGAATCTCCAGGTTTGTTCAGACAAGGAATGTGACGGTGGTTAGGTCAGATCAGGAGGAAATGTGCTAGATAAACCCACCCACTATCCATGGCCCATGTCTTTACTGCAAGAATAGCTCTGTCTTTTACATCAGGAAAAGAACTCAAGCTAGCTAACTTCATGGCAACCACAGTGATGAGACCCAGGTAGATTTTATCTCAATGTAGCTGGTTGAAGATACTCCCCATTCCCCACCTGGGGTGATGACATTCCTGGTAGAAGGACACCCACTCCCATGACTCGACAGGACAATGGAGTTGATAGAAAGGACCACAGGATCCACCCCAAAGATGGACGAGCTTCAAAGTGCGCAAACTTGTGTGTGGGAGCTGAGGGACCTCAATGGCAAAAGCTGCAAACAGCCTTAACACTCACTACCTGGGAACTGTCAAAAGAATTAAAGAAAAAAATCTTCTGACAGCTCTAGAGAAGGTTTTTATGAAGTTTATCTCCTTTACGGATTCTCGGATGTTTAGAAAGGCCTGAACTATGAGCGAAGCTTTTCCCACACTCGCAGCATTCATAGGGTCTCTGCCCGGTGTGGATCTGTAAAGTGTAATAAGGGTGAGCTGGTGAGAGAAGAGAAGCTTTCCCGCACTCACTGCATTCATAGGGTCTCTCTCCGTGTGGACTTCTGGTGAGAGATAAGGGAGGAGGAGTGAGTGAAAACATTTCCGCACTCACGGCATTCATAGGGTCTCTCTCCTGTGTGGATCCGCTGATGTATAGTAAGGTTTGAGCTCTGAGAGAAGCTTTTCCCACACTCGCAGCATTCGTAGGGTCGCTCTCCCGTGTGCATTGTCTGATGAGAGATAAGGGATGATCTCTGAGTGAAGCTTAGCCGCATTGTAGCATTTGTAGGGTCGCTCTCCCGTGTGGATTCTCTGATGAGAGTTAAGGGTATATCTCTGAGTGAAACTTTTCCCACACTCACAGCATTGATAGGGTCTCTCTCCTCTGTGTATTTCCTGATGCCTACTAAGGGCAGAGGTACGATTGAAGCTTTTCCCACACTCACAGCATTCGTAGGGTCTCTCTTTTGTGTGGATTATCTCATGTCGAATAAGGCCTGAATGGTAATTGAAGTTTTTCCCACACTCACTACATGTATTCTCTCGCTTCTCCGTGAGGATTTTCTCCTGGGACGTAGTTTCCTTGAGGTCCCTGGGAGTTCCCTGACAATTAATGGGTTCATCCACTCTCTCCTCTGAATGGTTTCCCTGCTCTCTCTCTTGTCTATGGTAACTTTCATCAGCTTTTCCCTGATCACAGGGGCTGGTCACGCTCCCTTTGGATCTTAGCAGTAATTCCCCATGCACTTCGGCAAGCTCAGCATCTTCCTGGTGAGGATTCTGCTCCTCGCTCTCCCTCACCACCCCATCACCTGCTAGAAGAGAGGAGAAATCTCAGAATTGGGGATGGAAAGACAAAGAGCAAACTCAAGTAAGTGCCGGAGAGACAGACGATAAAAATCAGTGACTGAATTCCCCCAAACTCATCCCCATAGGGGAGAGTGGAGGGGATCAATTCTGCTCCACACCCAGGACCGGCCTTTAGAGTTGGCCGTACGGGTGCCCCACCCAAGGGGGTGCCGAGCGCAGGGTTTGGATTCCCATCTGACCTGCTGCGAGAGGCTCGCTGGGCTGATGAAAATGGCACAGGGAGGCAGATAAGCAGCTGCGTGGGGAGTGGAAGAGACCTGAGCTGCAGGGGCAGTTGGATCGACCAGCCATCAGAGCCAGGTGACAGCTCCAGAGCAGAGGGGCCTCTCCACACACACAGTCCTTCACACACGCCTCAACATACACACACTCCTCATATCCTCTCCTACACACACACACAACACACCCCACCCACCCACCGGGCTCCCCTGCATCCAGGTCACTTCCCCACCTGGGCTATGCTGAGACATCAGGAGCAGCTGCTTCCTGCCCTCCCTTACACAGCCTGCAGGGAAAGTGACCTGAGGCAGGAAGCCCTGATGCGCTCCTTGCTCCCCTCTCCCAGCCCCCAAGGGCTGCGTGGGGCAGGGGAGCAGCAGTCCAGTGGGGAGTGAGCAGCAATGCCAGCTGCTTTGTGCATCTAGGTCAGGTTCCCACTTGGGTGCAGGAGGATGCAAGGGTTAGGGGCAAAGGGGGCACACTGCATGGGTTGGGGGCTCAGGAAGTGGCAGGTGTTGAGGTGCAGGGGGCAGGGTTTGGGGTGAAGGGGGTATGCACCACGCAGGGGTTCAGGATGCAGGGGGCATGACTGAAGGGGGCACAGTCCTGGGATTAGGGGCACAGGAGGGAGGGGAAGGGGTTGGGGTGAAGGGGGCACAGGAGGGGGCAGGTGTTGGGAGGGGTTGGAGGGGGCAGAAGTTAGGAGTGAAGGGGGAGCAGGTATTTGGAGCGAAGGGGGCACAATGCAGGGGCTGGAGGGAAGGGAGAGTGGGGAGCCCGGTGAGCCCATGGGGGACAGAGGGAATGGGGGGGTGCCATGCCTATGGGAGCCAGGGCCACCAAAATGCAAGTTTGTCCCGGGTGCCATTTCCCTAAGGCCAGCCCTGCCCACACCCCATCCGAACACTCAGTCGGAAGGGAGGCAGCTCCAGCTAAGCTATCAATCACCATCTGTAGGAAGCCAGGAGTGAGATCTGCTGCGGACTGTCCTGAGCTCACAGAGTCTGTGTGGGGAATCCCAGCTGGTTCTCTCAGGCACTTACAGTTTCTGGGTTGGTTTAATGTTTCCTCACCTGTCCAGGGACGTCTCAGGATCTCGTTTTCCTCTGAACCCTGGAGATCCAGCATTTATGGCTCTTCTTCTCCTTCCAGCTGGGAGATCACAGAGAGTTTGGAAACTGGAAACCCTGCTCAAGAGAAAGAAAACAATAGAGGCAGGAGGATACTTTGGCTACTTCTGGTATAGATGGTGACTAAACAAACCTCTGCGAACCAGGAAATGAGAAGTTAATGTAAACACCCCCCCGTTCAATGCAACCTTAACTTTGCCCCCAACCCTTAACCCTGCAGCTGGCAAGAACCACTGAGGATGGTTCTGTGTGGGCCGTTCAAAGGTTAACAAACTGCCACAGGGACTCAGGTATTCAGCTCAATGCAGCAGTAACGGGATGAATTCTATGGTCTGTGGTATAAAGGACCTCAGAGTACATGAGCTAATAGTAACATCTGGCCTTCAAAGCTGTGAACCTATAATCGATCCGAGGCAAGACTAAGAGAACGTGTCACTGTCTGTGCTGTGTTCACAGATGGGAATCCCAGCATCTACCCACATGCCTCCAGCTGTGTGCACTGGGCCAGCTGTAGCTGTGACTGGCTGATGGAGGGATGGGTTGGAGCAGCTGGGCAGAGCTGTGCCTGTGCTACGCAGAGAGGTGCATGTGAAACTTGGGGGGCCAATTCTGCCTCATTTCTGTGCTGAGTGTTGTAGGCTGTGTCAGCAAAGGTGCCCAAGGGTGTGTTCTTGTCATGGGGATTGTCAGCACCTGGTGGCGTATGTTGGAGAGTGATCTGTGGGACTTAGTGAGGGGTAAGTGAAGCAGTGACTCACAGGAAAAACCCAGGTGAGGGCAAAGGGGTGGTAACACTGTGCAAGTCTCAGCTGGTCTGTGTGCAGGAGGTTCAGTACTGGAGAGCAGCCCAGGGGGAGGAAGCTTCTGTTTGCTATGATGGAGATGAACCCGATTATCTTAGCAAAGAGAAGTTGTGAGACTGTTCTGCTGGACTGCTCTGTTCCCAGAGCGCTCTGTAACAGGGGAGGGCAGAGGGCTAGTGTGTGTGTCACTGGCATGTCAGGGGCAGCTGGCTGAAACGCAGGACAGAGCAGGAGGTGGCATTGTGTGAGTGGCATGAAACCTTTAACTTTTCATTTCCCTTTCTAAGAACCGAGGGGACGGGAATCCTACCCGGCAAGGTCACATTCTCATAGTTCTCCTGCATGACGTCTCTGTAAAGGGCTCTCCGAGTGGGGTCTAGCAGAGCCCCCTCTTCCCTGGTGAAATACACAGTCCACCTCCTCGAAGGTCACCGGCCCCTGAAAGAGCAAGAGTCCAACACTCAAGTACCTGCTGCCCCACTCACAAGCCCCACTATTCATGGGGGAAAGCAGCCAATCAAATGGAAGCTCTGAGAGAGAAACAGTCGGCAGAGTCCTATCCCCACACTGCTGAGAGCAGCCAGGGGCACCATGGTGAGAGAAGCAAAGAGAGACCCCTTGTCTCTGCCTGCAGATCCATCACACACCTACTAGCCAGAGGCTGATACAACCCCCATGGTAGGAACCCAACACCCTCCCCACTGCCAGCAGCTGGATGTGAGGGGCCAGGACTATCTTCCCTGCACCTCCCTGGTGGGGGCCCCCCCTTTCCATGTCACACCAGCCCCTGGCTAGCAGGGCTGAGGGCTTCAGCACTGGGAAGTCTGGTCAGTTTTCCCAGCCCTGCCCAGGAGGTTGGTTTCTCTATTTCCTGCTTTCACAAATTAGGGAATTTTCTCCCCTAACACCCAAATGTTTGTTCCTAGAATCTAGGCCCACGTTAAACAAGTCCCAGCAGGTTTGTCACACTCTGTCCCCCTCCCTTTCCTCACCCAGTGTATTCCCTGCCCCCTCCAGCCCTAACTCCCCACAAGTTGCCACCTCTTCAGTATTTCCTGCCCCTCCCCCCTCCAGCAGGAACCCACTAGCAACCCCTCAATAAACCCTACCTGAGCTGGCGCCACTGCTAGCCAGAGAGCCACCCCGACGGCCGGGCCGGGGCCGGGAGGTGTTTAATGCCGTCCTTTGCCCTGCAACCCCACCCACTCCCACCTGCTCCAGCCCCTCCCTGTGCCCTGCAACCACCCGCCCCCACAGCTGCTCCAGCCCCTCCCTGTGCCCTGCATCCCCCTCTTCCCCCGGGCTGTAGCGCTCGCCGGGGCTGCCTGCAGCGGCTGGGATCCAGCTGACACCCTCTGCTGCTACACCAGCCCCTGCCCCTCTCCTGCCCCCTCCTGCGGGGCAGCGCGGGGGGGCGGGGACACGCTCCTGCCGCGGAGAGGTCAGGGCTGGGGGGGGTGTGGTTTATTGCGCGGGGGTCACAAGCCCCCCCAGCTCTGCCACTTTCCCCGGGAAAGGCGGGGGGGGGGGGTTCTAAGAGGCACCGGCTGGCAGAGGGAGAGGGGGGCGGGGGCAGGGTCAGGGACCTCCCTTACCTGATCTAGAAAAAGCGGAAAGCGGCCCCGGGGCAGGCTGGGAGATGTAGTTCCTGACTCTCCCTGGACCGGAAGTGACGTTGGTTGGGCGCGAACAAGCCGAGTTGCAAACGCGCGCGGGCTGCTCCGGCTCTGCCTGTCTCGCGCGGGGCCGTTGGAGCCTCTCCCGGGGCCGGAGAAGGGTTTGTGCCGTGGGGGCTCTGGGCATATGCGCAGATCGGGAGGCTGCGGGGTGAGACCGGGCTGGGGGGCTGGGAAAGGGTTAGGGGAAATGTCTGTGCAGCCTGGGGGGGGGGGACATGGCCGGGGGGGGGGGGGAAGAGCAGGTGACCCCCGAGGAGCGGGGAGAGAAAGGGGGGGGGCTGAGATCCCCTCGGATTTACCGCTGCCCCCCCGTGGGGACCCCCCCTCCTCTCCCGTCCTGCCCCCTTTCTCCCTAGAGAGCAACGAGCATGCACCCAGGGGACCCCCCTCCCCCCAAACCCTGAGAAGTTCCCTGTTCCCCTCCCCCCATTGTGCCCCATTTTCTCTGCCCTTCGCCAATGGCCAGTTCAGATCTCAGGTTTTGGGTGTTTTCCCCCATTTTCACCTGCAGGGATTTGTCCTTGTGTGGGTGGGAAATGGTTCCCCGAGTGATTTCTGAATGGGCAGAGGCTGGGGGGCCTGAGACAGGGACACCCTGGGCGGCTGGGGGGGCCCCTCTCTGCTGGCAACAGGGCGTGGGAAGGGAGGGAGGAGCAGTGTCCCCGATAGAGAGGGGCCCAGCCCCAGATTTTCTAGTCCAACTACTCCTCTCCTCTCCAACTTTCCCTCCCCCCATCACTAGCTAGTCACATTCCCAGACCCATTGTGGCCACAATACTCCCGTTGCAGCCCCTCCCCACAGCCAGCGACCTTCTGACTCCAGCCCGCTCCTTTCCCCTGTGAAAAGACATCACCCAGGGCTCCCTCCTGGCCCTCTGAGTGTGAGGCAAGAAGAATCCACCCATCCTGTTGTTGATTCAATATCCCTGTATAATCCCCTCCAATTCCTCTCTTCTCTTGAACTGTTGAATGGTGACATAAAATCTCCCCACATGTTGATGCTTGTCCCTTATATTGGCAAATATTTAGTTTGTGCCCCATTTTCTCCTCAGTTCTGAAATACTGATATTGAATTCTCGAAAATCTTCCTGCTTTTCTCTCCAGGTGTGTGACTGAGATCAGGGCTTATCGTACTGAGCGTGGCCTGTTCTGCCAGGCACTGTGCAGACCCCAGCTGAGATCTGGACCCTGTTCTGCCAGGCACTGAAGAGACCCAGGTGAGATCAGACCCCACTGTTGTGCCAGGTAAAACTGAGACCTGCACCGAGATCACAGCCCCCCCTTGTGCCAGGCAGCGCTATGACTGTGACCCAAACCGCTGCCTCCATTGTTCTGGGCACTTCGGAGACCTCGACTGAGATCTGTGTCCCCATTGGGCCTGGCATTGCACTGACCCTAACAAAGATCACACCCCACCACTGTACTGTGCACTGCACAGACCCTGACAGAGATCCTGCCCCCACATTTTGCCAGTTGCTGCAGGAGCCCTAAACAAAATCAGGGTTCCTGTAATGCTGGGAGTTGCATAGTCCCCAACTGAGATCAGGCTTCCTGTTGTGCAGGGCTCTGCACAGACACTGACCATGATCAGGGTCCCCATTGTGACAGCTGCAGAAAAGACACCAAAGATATCGCTACCCTGCTTTCAAAAATCCCCAGCTCGCCCCATCCCCAGCCGCTCCCCCCCCAGCCCTAACCCCCCAGCGTACCCCAAACTCCCAGCTCTTCCCAGCCCTGACCCCCCCCGGCCTCTAAATCCCCTGGGCACCGCTCGCCAGGGCACAGCTGGGGGGAGCTGGGAGTTTGGGCTGCGCTGGGCGGGTCAGGGCTGGGGGGGAGCTGGGAGTTTGGGGTGCGCTGGGCGGGTCAGGGCTGGGGGGAGCTGGGAGTTTGGGGTGCGCTGGGCGGGTCAGGGCTGGGGGAGCTGGGAGTTTGGGGTGCTCTGGGGGGGAGCTGGGATTTTGGGGTGCGCTGTGGGGGTCAGGGCTGGGGGAGCTTGGAGTTTGGGGTGCGCTGGAGGGGGATCAGGGCTGGGGATTGGTGGCTGTTTAGAGGTCACAAGCCCTCCCAGCGCTGCCGCTGTATTAAACCGCTCCCCGGGAAAAGGCGGGGGGGGCGGTTTCTCAGCAGGGGAAAAGGAGAAGGGGCGGGGAGACGGTCTGCCTAGCCCCGGTGCAGGCTGGGAGATGTAGTTCCCGACTCTCCCTGCACAGGAAGTGACGTTGGGGAGGGCTGTGGATCTGGCTCGCGCGGGGCCGTTGGAGCCTCTCCCGGGGCCGGAGAAGGGTTTGTGCCGTGGGGGCTCTGGGCATGCACAGATCGCGGCGGGAGAGCCCTTCATTAACCCCCCCGCGCCCGGGCCCTGCCGTGCTGGAGCCGCCCTGGGGCCGCCCTGGGCTCTGCCCGCCCCGCTGCGGAGCTGCAGCTCCAGGTCCCGGAGCGAGCCCCGGGGGGAAGCCGGGCCGGGTGGTGACTCTGCCCCAGTGTCCGGGGGGGGGACCCGGCATCTCGCAGCGCCGGGATCTGCTCGGGGGGGGGTAGCGCCCGCTGGGGGCTCGGAGCTGCTGTCCCCGCAGGAGCCCAGCACCCCCCGGGCCCGGCCAGGATCTGCCCTGGGGCCCCGCGGGACCTGGCGGGGGGAGGGGCCTGGCCCCAGGGTCCCTGCGTGGGGCTGGGCGAGGCTGGGGGGTGAGACCGGGCTGTGACCCAAACAGCTGCCTCCATTGTTCTGGGCACTTCAGAGACCTCGACTGAGACGTTTGTCCCCGTTGGGCCTGGCATGGTACTGACCCTAACAAACATCACACCCCACCACTGTACTGTGCACTGCACAGACCCTGACAGAGATCCTGCCCCCACATTTAGCCAGTTGCTGCAGGGGCCCTAAACAAAATCAGGGATCCTGTAATGCTGGGAGTTGCAGAGTCCCCAACTGAGATCAGGCTTCCTGTTGTGCAGGGCTCTGCACAGACGCTGACCAAGATCAGGGTCCCCATTGTGATAGGTGCGGAAAAGACACCAAGAGTATCTCTACCCTGCTGTTAAACCCCCCCAGCTGGCCCATGCCAGCTGACTCAGGCTTACAGGGCTCAGGCAAAGGGGCTGTTTAATTGCAGTGTAGATGTCTGGGCTCAGGCTGGAGCCAGGCTGTAGGACCCTGCGTGGTGGGAAGGTGCCAGACCTTGGGCTGCAGCTCCAGCCGGAACATGGACACCACAATTAAACATCCCCCCAGCCTGAGCTGTGTGAGCCCAAGTCAGCGGGCACGGGCCAGCCGCCGGTGTCTGACTGCAGTGTAGACATGCCCACAGGGACAGAGAGGCCTTGTCAAAAAAGGCACAAAGACTAAATAGGGCAGTGGTGGGAGGCGACTCTCCATTTTACAGATGGGGAAACTGAAGCTTAGAGAGCTGAAGTGATTTGCTCAAGTTTGCATGGAGAATTTGTGGCAAAACTGGGAACTGAACCCAGATTGTTTCAGTTCTTGCCTCTTCCCTTATCCACAAGCCCAGCATGTGTGTTCAGCATTGCTCTGGCCTGTATCTGCCTTGCATTGGCTTCCAAGGGAGACTGTGGAATTCCCTTCACTGGAGGTTTTTAAGACCAGGTTAGAGATTCACCAGTCTGGGAATGTCTAGGGATACTTGGTTCTGCCTCAGCACAGGAGGCTGGAGTAGACGCCCTCTCAAGATCCCTTCCAGGCCTGCATTGAAATAATTCTCTTTTGTGCTGTGTCCTGTTCTATGCTGAGCTGTTTTGCATGTTGCATTTTCTAACTGTGATTGCACCATGTTGTGTTGCATAGTTTTATGGTGCATTGTTTTGCCTCAGATGATCATATTGGTCCCTTTTGACCCTAAAGTCTATGAGTCTATGAGCTTGTTTAGTGTCTATGTTGTGTTGGTTTGAGTTGAGCTATTTTGCATTGTGTACTTTTGTCCTAAGATGTGTTAGTTTGCATTGTGTTGCTTTCTTCTCCTTAGTATTGTGTCATTTTATGCTATGCAATGTAGTTTTTTGTTTTGTTGTTGTTTTTTGAATGGCTTGACATCATCATGTTGTGCGGTTTTTCTCTGTATGTTGTTTTATACATATATATCGCATAGCATCCTTGAAATGTAGGGCTAGATAGGACCTCAAGATGTCATCAAGTCCAGCTGTCTCTGCTGAGGCAGGGCCAATTATATGTTGATTATCTCTGACAGAGGTTTGTCTTACCTGCTCTTAAAGACTTGCAGGAAAAGAGACTCCACAGCCCCCCTTGTAAGACTATTCCAGAGCTGAAGTACCTCAGCTCTGGTGACACGCACACAGATTTTAGTAGTGAGCAGCTGTGGAGAGAGAGGAGACCCCAGTGAGTGGGCAGCTGGGTAAAGAGACTAAAGTTGGGAGGAGAAACATTGATGTGTGCAAGGTCTGTGACAGAGCTAAAACTAGATCCCAGTTCTAGTGCCACCGTCCTGTTCTTCTGGGCACTGAAGGTCTCTGCCATACTGGCGTTTTAGGCACTGGCGCAAACCCTTAGTACAGACAGACTTTACACTAGTGCACTCTGGCACTGGTGCATCATGTCCCTATTTGAAGGTTTGAAGTGGTGGGGTGGGAGGGGCAGTGACCTCACAGAGGCCTGGGGCTGGCTGACCAGTGCAGCTGGTAAGGGAGGGGCAGCAGTGAGTGCTGGAGGTATGAGCGAGGAGCACAACCCCACAGGACTGGACACTGACTTCTCCTGACTCATGACACACACACCCAGCTGTGTGCAGGGACTGCAGCTGAGCTGCCCTGTCAAGACAGCCTGTGCATCCGTGGACAAACCATCTCTTCCTGCAGCCTAATACAATGAGGTGTGGGGACCTTTCCAAGCTGCGGGTTATGTGGCTCTGGTGTTAACGGGGTATGTTCCTGGCTCTGTCCCTGACCTGCTTGGTGACCTTGGGGAAGTCACAGCCCCTCTCTGTTTTCCTCCTACCCATTGTCTCTTTGGATTGTGATCTCTTTGGGGCATGGACTGTCCCTCTCTGTCTGTGCAGTGCCGAGCAGAATGGGGGTGCCGATCTCAGTCAGGTTCTCTGCCATGTGCTGCACGGTGGGGCCCTGATCTCCATCAGTGTCTGTGCAACAGAAAGCACAGCTTATAGACTCAGAGACATTAAGGGCAGAAGGTAGAGGTGTATTTCAGATGATGTCTCATCAGTGCCTTTTCTAACAGTACTAACCCTTTTATGTGTCTGCTGGAAATACCTCACGTGATGTATCCTAGGACTGCATTAACCTATTTCATGACTGCATCACATTGGCAGCTCATAATTATCCTTTGATCAACCAGTCTCCTCTGTCACTTCCAATCGATAAATCCCCAGCTTATTGCAAAATTATACACTTGGGGACTAACAACTAGAATTTGTGCATTGTTCATTTTCATCCCATTTCTGTTACTCCAGCTTTCAAGGACATGCAGATTTTCTTGTATGATTTTCCTGTCTTCCTCCATATTGGCAATCCCTCCTGGCTTTGTGTCCCATTCCCACTTCTTGTGCCAAGATCACTAATAAAAGTGTTGAGTAAGATTGGTCCCAAGACTAATCTGAGGAACTCCACTAGTAACTCCCTCCAGCCTGACAACTCACCATTCAATATGATCCCCTTGTAGACTCTCCTTGAACCAATTCTTTATTGACCTTTTGGTTCTCATATTAATCCCCATCTCCAATTTAACAAATAGTTTCCCATGTGGAACTGTATCAAAAACCTCACTCACGTCCAGTTCAGGTTTCTGTGGTACAGTCTACCTTTTGTAACACCATGTTTTATTGATTTATAGTGCTGAAGGCTGGGAGGAAGTGTTAGCAATAGGCTGAGAATGGCCATGTGGAGGTAGGGGATGGGATGGCAGACAGTGGGGTGGGGGAGGGATGCGGCATTGAGGTGTATCTGGGAATGTGTTTTGTAGGAGTCTATGTCTCTGCTCCCTGTGGCTGTGGTGCATTCCGTACCAAAGCAGCATGTCAGCAGAGCAGACGCACACACTGTAGCTCTGTCTGTAACACGCAGCGTTCACTGCCAGACGGGCTGGGCAATTTTTTAGAGACCCAGCTTGATATTCCTGGCTGGGGTGGGTTCAGTTGGACGGGGGTCTGGGGCTCTGATAGTTTGCGATGTTCCTTTTTGCATGGTCAGTTCTTTCCATTTATTGTTTTACCTCCACCTATGCCCGAGGCCGCTTTCTTCTTAACTTGCTTCGGTTATTTCACTTCCAGTTTTTAAATGGGCTCTAAGAATTACAAAGCTGAATGAACGATAAACAAACAGAAGCATTTGAATGTTGGCCCATAGCTGGTAGAACTATACCTAGTGATGGTCGGCTTTAATTTCCTGGTTACCTCTAGCATTTTCTGGTGGAGTGGATAAAGCAGTGTCAAAGAGCCTAATGCGCCTTTTTAGGGCAAAAGGTGTTAGCTCTCTTAGGAACATGTCACCAGCCAGGGCTTGTAGTCTTTCAGGAGAGGTGCACTGGGTTGTATTTAGGAATCTCAAAATGAAAGTTGAAGACGGCTGGTTCACAATATCCAATGAAATCTTGCAAACAATTATACAAATGGACCCTACTGCTGTTAAAACAACATGGTATTAATACTGATTCAAAACTGACATTAAAATTACGAGGTAAACACATGAGAAATGAACTGACACCTACTTACCATTTCTTATTGCCTAAAATTTTGACACCCGCTCACACCATCTTTTTTTAAAAGCGCTGCCCAGCACACAGTCATGTTAATGAATGAGAGCACACCCTTTATTGACTGCTTTGTGTTGCATGATCATCTGATTAAGCACCTAATTACAACTTTACCACTGTAAGTGGAAATGCATCAACCCAGATTAGCTCCAAGTTGTTGAGATGGGAATGAAAAATTTCTAAATTAAATACATGGCAGAATGGTTAATGGGGAAAATACACTGAAATGCCTCTACCCAGTCCTGTTGACTTCTCCTAAACCCTCCATGAGTTCTGGCCTCTTGGTCAGCTTGGCTCCCAGTCTCGCAACGGCTGTGCCCTCTCCCAGCCTAACCCATTTTTACTGCAATTGTTCATCCTCCTCATCCAGGCAGGGGGTTGGCGCTGCAGCCCCTAAGGTACCTGCGTTAATCACAGTCTCTCGAACCAGGGCTATTTAGATTTCAGCTAATGATTTATCTGAGTTACTGACTCTGGGAGGTGGGAGAGAGGAGAGGCTGAGAGGGCATTTGCTCTTAGGGCCATGTTCAACCCTGGTAGGCTCCTGTTACCTCGTTCTCCACCCTCCCCCATGTGTGTCTGCTCATGTGTCAGTGTGTCACCTTCTGATCATAATGCCACTGGCTTCAGCAGAGCTCCCAGACAGGAACTACATCACAAGAGGGTTACGGTACTGAGAGTAAAATACATCTCAAGGAGAGAGTAATTATCCTGAAATGAAACATTCCAGTCTAGGAAGTGAAAGAATTCAAGTACTTCATTACTTAAAATTATGCTTGAAATGATTAGATTTTTATGAATAAATTGCAATAAATGTTGATTTCACTGTACACAGACAAATGAAAAATAATTTGTATAGGTAATATACAGAAATGCTTCTGGAGAGAGTGGAGTTTGATTTAAGGATATTTACACGGTATATTTTGGGTGTGACATTGACAATTTCTCTTTGAACGGTTATATGATTTGGCTTTTGGAATCTCAGCAGTTGCTCTTATTAAATAATTGTTGTCTGATGACCTCCCCTAACTTCCCACAGCTCTGAACATTGAAATTGTAAACACTGAAAAAAGGGCTTAAAAATAAATATCGCTATCTATTGAAATTAAAAGAAAGAAAGAGACAAAATGAATTTTGACAAACCCACTTAACAGCAATTGCAATATGTTAGGGGTTGGAAATTCACAACTAGGGCACCAACCTTAATTCTGCCCTGTAGTGACACCAGGCAATTGCCGTAGGGCTACAATTTAGGCATTTTAGTGTATATATTCCCAGATTACAAATCGGTATAATCTAAAGACACATGAGATCTTTTCCTCAGGATATCACCATAACTGGTTTGTTTCTCCTGTTGGTAATTCCCAGAAATGAACAGATTATTAACGTTTTGTCAGTTATGAAGTGGCCATTTCAGATTTCTGGGGAGTGTCTGTTGTTTGGCACTAGGGGCCAGGTCCTTGGAGAGATGGAACCTTGGTTTCATTTTAACTTCTCCATGCTCAGCAGCTTCTGGAATTTGGTTCAAAGTATTTACATGTTTCCCTGCCCTGTTGTTAAAAGTGCTGCTTTAGAAAGTGGGGAAGGGCAGGAACTGCCTGCAGGATCAATAGCTGAGTCCCTTAGGCCTTGGCTACATTCACACTTTACAGCGCTGCAACTGGGGTGTGAAAAAACACCCCCCTGAGCGCTGCAAGATACAGCGCTGTAAAGCATCAATGTAATCAGGGCAGCAGCGCTGGGAGTGCGGCTCCCAACGCTGCACGCTACACCCGTAAAGGAAGTGGTGTACATGCAGCGCTGGGAGAGCTCTCTCCCAGCGCTGCCGCTCTGACTACACTCACTCTTCAAAGCGCTGCCGCGGCAGCGCTCCTGCAGCGGTGCCGGGGCAGCGCTTTGAAATTCCAAATGTAGCCATACCCTTAGATAGTTATAGCTCATCGGAAGGAAGATGGGGATTAGTGGGTGTCTGGGGATTTGATAATAAACATACAAATATCATTGTTCTTAGTGAATTTTCATCTTCTAATTCCCATAACCCACTAATTATCCCTGGCTGCCCCCGGTCTTCTGGGGAGGGAGAACTAGTAAACTCCTGTGGCCAGTGTGGAACCTAAGGCACAAGGATCTTTCCGTGGCTGACTCAAAGTCACCCAGATTGAAATTCACTTCACTGGATGAATCCCTAGTTGCTGAGCTCCGCAGACGGGTGGAGAGGTGTATTCCATCCCCCATTCTTGAGCATGGACCCCCCTCCAATTCTCACCCTGATCTCAGACACTACCCCAGCCTTCCTCTTGCAGTGATGGACGCACTTGATGCTGCCAGAGCCATCTGCCATGGGATCTAGAGGGGGCAGAGGCTGAGCTCCAGAACTGCTCCCCCTGCCCACAGCCCCCAAGCTGTGCTGGAGTTGTCCTGACTTTCCAATCTGCAGATGGGTCCAGCTGTACCCAGCCCGTGCACCCTCCACACACAAACTTTGTCATAACAAACATGCCAGGATTGGGAAAGACCATCTGGGGCTTGCTGCAGTCTCCCTTTGCTGCTTTGAGGGGAATGGGGTGGTCCCTCATATAGGATACAAAGATACCCAGTGGCAGAAGGGAAATGTAGTTTCTTCCAGGGGTTTGAAATGTTTGGTTTAGAGTCCTGAGCTCTGTCTTCCTGTTTGTCTCCTTCTGCCACTTTCAGATCTCTTGGAGAGACAAGGTGGGTGAGGTAATTTTTTTAGAACCAATTAAAAATAGCTTTATGGTATACTGGGACCAACATGGGTACAACAACTTTCCCCTTTGTACCCCTTCCCCATCTCATCTCCCCCTCAGCGGAGACTGTCCCATGTGCTAGGAAAATAAGGGTTCAGTCCTGTAACTGGATTGGGTCTTGCCAGCACTAATATGAGTGAAAGCCTGTGTGCATTAATTACAGCAGCAGCTCTGGGACTCGACCCACAGGGAGAAGAGATGGGAGTGAGCAGGTTATGTTTGTGCCAGGTGTGAGTTACTCATGTGGGAATTCTGCACCACTGGGTATGCACAGAATTCACGTCCAGCTCAGAATTTCTTTTTTTTTTGGCGTGAAGAAGATACATTCTGCCTGAGAAGTGCTACAGTTCTGCCTTTCACCCACCAGAGGCCCCTGTGGCACCAGAACAGGCAGCATTCAGCTGGGTTCATCTTGGTGGTGATTTGTTGCCCCGAGCTCTACCCCAAATGAGAAGAGAGTTAGTGGGTGGAACTTGGGAGAGTCCTGAGACGGCTGCCTCTGGGGGTGGGGACAGGGTGGTCATTCTCTACTCGCAAGAGGATGTGAAAACGGCACAGGAGGAGCAAGTGTCCCCTATGGAGACTGCCCAGCCCCAGGTTATCCAGTCCCAGACGCTTCTTCCCCCACCATACCCCAAACCTCTTCACCCCTCCAACCATCAATTGCCAGTCTTCCCTCGCTGCTAGCCCTTCCTGACTGGCAGAGACCCTCTAAGCCAGTAGTGTGTCAGGGCTCAACCTTCTGGCTGAGTCCTCTGACCACTTTCTTCCTCCCTTGGGGTGCCATGCCACAGGGGCCACACAAATCTACATTGCTTAGGCTTTGGCTTCAGCCCCAGGTAGGGGCTCAGGGCCCTGGACTTCAGCCCCATGCGCTGGGACTTAAGTTTTCTGCCCTGGGCCTCAGTGAGTCTAATACTGGCCTTGCTTGGCACCCGCCCTGAAACCTGCTAGTGGCCCCTAGCGGGTCCAGGACCCCTAGTTGAGAACCACTGCCTTAGCCTACAAATCTCAGCAATGTTCAGGTTACTGCCAGTCATAGAATCATAGAATATCAGGGCTGGAAGGAACCTCAGGAGGTCATCTAGTCCAACCCCCTGCTCAAAGCAAGACCAGTCCTCAACTAAATCATCCCAGCCAGGGCTTTGTCACGCCTGACCTTGTCCCAAAGGACCAGTCACTTACTGAGGTCAGTTGAATCTTAGATCTCACAGCAAAGACAATACTTGTAGCCAGTCCTGTAATAACCTGTATTAAGACTTATTTAAAAGGAAACGAGAGTTGTTTACGAAGTTAATGCAGGTAATCCTATAGTTGGAGACAAGTTACAGTCTTAAATTTCAAAAGGTAATAGAAGCCTCTATAATAAGCAAGCCCTGTATCTTCCTTAGGACTAACTCAGGCTAATCAGCTTGGGATCTCTTGCTTATGCCTAGAATCTTTGTCCCCCAGAGTCCAAGCAGCATACAGATAATCAGTTCCTTCTGTATGGGTTTTTTTATCCCCTTCCTGCCATGTGCTCTGAGGTGCAAACTGAGCTAATGAGAAGTCAAGAGCACAACAACAGTCTTTTGTTGTCTTTAACGTCCCATAATAGTCTTTCTGGTGTTGATGAACCTTTCCTGCCAGGCAGGATGTAATGCATTTGGTTGCCAGTCAGCACTTCACCTAGGTAAAGTCTCTCTCCTGTCTGGTGATTTACAGAGCCACAGAGGCTCACAATGCAATTAGTCAGATATTAACCCAGGCAGCAACTCACAAGCATTCAATAAAGTGTAAACACATTCTTATAATCCTAGTCCCTAATACTAACACGGGTGAGTCAGACTGATTCCAGCTATATGTTTGTCCCTGTTCCATGAAGACATGGGGGCTTTTGCAAGAGCTAACTTCTCATCTGCCAGTGTCACAGGCAGGATGGGCAGGGATGGTGTCTCTAGCCTCTGTTTGCCAGAAGCAGGGAATGGGTGACGGGGTGGATCATTTGATGATTACCTGTTCTGTTCATTCTCTCTGAAGCACCTGGCATTGGCCACTGAGCTAGATGGACCATTGGTCTGATGCATTGGGCAGCTCTGACATTCTTATGTTCACAGTCTCTGTCAGGAGTATCTACTCATTTGGACTCACTGTGGGGCCACAGAAAGAAACAAGATGTTCTGAGGCAAGAAGGCCCAGTCTCAGAGCCCCAGGGCTCATGCTTCCCAAAAGCTAAAACTAGGCCCAGCCCATGAAAGGGGCACTGCCAGGAGACACTGTATAAAGGCTGGAGCATCAAACAGCTTTGTAAACCTGAGAGAGCTGCCTTGGGAACAGTGACAGGGAGAATTCCCCAGAGTGACTCCTTTGATTCTGCTCTTCTCTGGCCTTTGGTTCATAGAATTATAGAACTGGAAGGGGACCTCGAGAGGTCATCTAGGCCAGTCCCCTGCACTCAAGGCAGGACTCAATATTATCTAGACAATCCCTGACAGGTGTTTGTCCAGCCTGCTCTTAAATATCCCCAGTGATGGAGATTCCACAACCTCCCTAGACAATTTATTCCAGTGCTTAGCCACTCTGACATTTAGGAAGTTTTTTTCCTAATCTCTATCCTAAACCACCCTTGCTGTAATTTAAGTCCATTGCTTCTTGTCCTATCCTCACCGATTCAGAAGAACAATTTTTCTCTGGCATCCTTGTAACAACCTTTTATGTACTTGAAAACTGTGATCATGTCCCCTCTGAGTCTTCTGCAGACTCAACAAACCCAGTTTTTTCAATCTTCCCTCATTGGCCATGTTTTCTAGAACTTTATTCATTTTTGTTACTCTTCTCTGGACTTTCTCCATTTTGTCCACATCTTTTCTGAAATGTGGTCCCCAGAACTGGACACACTACTCCAGTTGAGACCTAATCACTGCGGAGTAGAGCGACAGAATTACTTCTCGTGTCTTGTTTACAATACTCCTGCTAATACATCCCCAAATGATACTTACTGTTGCAAAAAAAGTGTAACTCTGTTGACTCATATTCTGCTTCTAATCCACTATTACCCCCAGATCCGTTTCCACAACACTCCTTCTTTGGCAGTTATTACCCATTTTGTATGATTGTTCCTTCCTAAGCGCTGTACTTGCATTTGTCGTTATTGAATTTCATCCTATTTACTTCAGACCATTTCTCCAGTTTGTCCAGATGATTTTGAATTTCAGTTCTATCCTCTAAAGTCCTTGCAACCCCTCCCAGCTTGGTATCGCCTGCAAACTTGATAAGTGTAACAGAGAGACTCTGCTGCTGGGTGTTTTTCACCATGTGTCAGAGGGTTACACCCTGGTAGGAGGGGGCTAGGCCTGTACTGGGATAAGGTCACTCTGTGCTTCCCAGTGTGGCAGAACCTAGAATGTCCATTAGCAGGGGAAATCCTGGGGGGAATCAACATGTGGAAAGGAGAGAAACCCTGTCTGAATTCTCTCACATTGGCCTTCTCACCCTGGCAGGCTGCAGAATAACGTCCACGTTTTGCTCCAGATCATCCCATCCTCCCAGGGGGAAGGCAATGGCTGCAATGGAGCTGGCTCAGGTAAGGGATTCTCAGGGAGCTGGTGGTGGGTTCTGCTTGGAGGGAGAGAAGCGGTAAATGTATAGGAGGGTGGGAGCCAGTGATGAGCTGCCAAAATATTAACAACAGGTTCCTTCCTCCTCACTTCATGAGGGGCTCATGCCCCCCCGAGGGTCGTGCCCCATGCAACCCCCCCTGTTCCTTGACACCCCCCCAGGGACCCCTGATCCATCCCCCCCTTCCCTGTCCCCGACTACTCCCTACCGCCCCATCAAACTCCTCCTCTCATTCTTCATGCCCCCTCGGAACCTCTGCCCCATCCAACCATCCCTTCTCTCTCTCCCTGACTGCCCCCCACCACCTCATCCAACCCCTGCTCCTTCTTGACTGCCCTCTAGGACCCTTGCCCCCATTCAATTCCCTTGTTCCCTGCCCTCTGACCGCCCCGACCCCTATCCACCCCCCACAACCCACCAAACACCCCCTCCCTGCTCCCTGCCCCTTACCACACTGCCTGGGGCCAGGACTGGGACAGCTCGGCCGGGACCGCGACTGACGCCGCAGGACCCAACTCCCCGAGCCAGGCTGGAGCTGCTCGGCTGGGGTGCTGCGGTGCTGTGGGACCTGAGCTGGGCTGGGTCGGAGCCGCTCGGCCGGGACCAGCCCCGAGCCAGGGGTGCGTAGACGGGACCCGGCTGGGGCGCTTGACCATGGCCATGTGGAGCCGCACAGGTGGAGCCGGACTGAGCCATACATGCCATCACCCCGCCCCCCCGGACCAGGTTACCTGCCTGCTGCTTGTTTCAGGCTTCCCTTGAACATTTGGTTCGCAGGAAGCAGGGGATGGGGAGGAGAAGGAGGATGGAGCTTTCAGAGGAGAGGGGGAGGTGAGCTGGGGCTGGGGGCCGGGTGGACAACTGCCCAAGCCTTTGTTAAATTTAAAAGCTTTTTTAGAACCAGTAGTCCTGGGACAACCTGTTCTAAAAAGGCTTCTAAATTTAACAACCTGTTCATGCGAACCGGCTGGAGCTCACCACTGGTGGGATCTGCTAGAGGTGGTGGGAGGCAGGAAATATCTTTAGTGGAGAAAGGGAAGGGGACAGGATGTGACAAAACTGCTGAGACTTGTGTACTTTAGGCTGTGATGGGTTGTCACCCCGGGGTGCAGTCTGGGGGGCTTCTGGGAACCGCTGTGCCCTCTAACCCTCGAGCCGGGCTGGCCCTTCTCACACTGCTTTGCTGGAGATTCAGCCTGTCTCTCCACGGCCTGTTATCACTCAACTCGACAGCAGGTGGCTCCATGCAGCCAACTAAGCTACCTGAGTGCGTTACCTAAGCCACTCAAGGAGAGAGAGAAGACAACAGCCAATTTCCCAGCAATAAGTGTTAGCAAACAGATCAAAGCAGATTACCTAGCAAATAACCGAAAACTCAAACCAAGCCTAACATACTATCTGGATAGAATGTGAATTAGCAATTTCTCACCCTGACTGATGATACAAGCAGTCTACCAAGTTTCCAAACACAAGCTAGAAATCCCTTTACCCTGGAACCAGCACTTCCCCCAGTTCAGTGTTCATTCCTCAGGTGTTTCCAGGAGTTCTCTTGTGCGTGGAATGAGGCCAAGAGCTGATGTCACACTCCACCTTATGTAGCTTTTCCATATGGCAGGAACCCTTTGTTCTAACCTCAGTTCCCAGTCCGGTTTGTGGAAAAATACAGGTAGCAAAATGAAGTTCATTGTCATGTGGTCTGGTCACATGCCCTGCTGAGTCACAGTAGCCATGACTCCTAGACTGGCTGAACCGTTCACAGGAGGGGTAAGCTCTTCCACAGTCCATTGTCTTTGTTGATGAGCCATGAACACTGTCTGACTTCTTCATTGTTGTACCTGAAAGGCTCGTTGTGGCTGTTAACCCAGAGTAAGCACATTTGAAAGATAGATACAGAGTCAATATCCATAGCACAGGTAAGATAATCATATTCAGCAAATCATAACTTTTCCAGTGACACCACACATGAGACACTTTGTGCAAAATGAGTCATGTCCTAATCATATTATAATCCTGCACTATGTTGAATATTGGCTGTAGTGTCAGATAGGTTCTAATTTCAAGGCACAGGCTTTGGGAATGAAACTTCCCCTCTTTATGGAACAGGAAATAACCCTCCAGCCAGGGCTGGGACAACTTCCCAGACTCCCAGTACTGAAACCTGAACCTCATGACACTTCATTAGTTACCTCCATCCCTAGTCTTTGTGGCAACTGCAAACTTTATCGGTGATGATTTTATATTCTCTTCCAGGTCATTGATAAGAATGTTAAATAGCACAGGGCCAAGATCCAATCCTTGCAGGAACCCGCTAGAAAGAAATCCACTCGACCATGGTTCCCTATTTAAAATCTCAGTTTTTAATCTATTTAATGTATGCCCTGTGTATTTTGTATCTTTCTACTCAAAATATTGTACTGAACCAACTCATGTGCCTACATATATTACATCAGGATTATTAGCTGCAAGTAAACTTTTGATCTCATCCAATAAGGATATCCAGTTAGTTTGATAGGATCTATTGTGTCTAAACCTTTTTAATGGGTACTAATTATATTACCCTCCTTTCTTTCTTAGTGAAATCCAGTATTGGCTGCTCCATTCTCTTGCCCAGTATCGATTTCAGACTGACACATGTGTTATTAGCTGCGTCATCTCTTCTATACTTTTTAAATATTGGCACTGCATTAGCTTTATTCCAGTCTTCTGAAATTTCCCAAGTGTTCCAAGTCCTAATTAAAATCAACATTAACAGTCCACCATGCTCCTCCAGCAGGTCTTTCAAAACTCTAGTTATCTGGACCATTGTTAGGATTAATTTTGTCCTTTTAAAAACTTCTTTCTTATTTTCATTGGTTGATCACTGATTTCTGATAGCTTCTCTTGCCAACTTTCTACAATTCTGACCTTCGAACTTCTATTCTTTACTTTTGAGTTCCCCTTTCTTCCATATATTTTATTTGGAGAGTGTTGGGATTCCTACCAGGGAGCTACCAGCAGGCTCCAGAGACAGCCCCATCTCCTATATTAAGCTTTGGCTAGTAGCTATGTGATCAATGTGATGACCCTGCTTCCGTCTGTCAGCTGGGAGACACAAAGGTTCTCTCTTCCTCCTGGCTGCTCTAGGCAAGGTGGGGTGGGACTCTGTTAACATGTGCCTCCTGGAGCTTCCATTTACCTGGTGCTGCTGTTCTATGAATAGTGGGGTTGTGAGTGGGGCAGCAGGTCCTGAGTGTTGGACTCTTTCTTTTTCAGGGGCCGGTGACTTTCGAGGAGGTGGCTGTGTATTTCACTAGGGAGGAATGGGCTCTTCTGGACTCTGTTCAGAGAGCCCTCTACAGGGATGTCATGCAGGAGAACTATGAGACGGTGACCTCGCTGGGTAAGAAGTCCTGTCCTCTGGGTTATTAGAAGCTGTGGGGTCTCTAAAGAACCTGAGCAGTAATAACTTTATACCTTTATTCATCATTCAAGTTTTGACAAGTTTCTTTGTCCCCCTTTTTTTCCTTATCTCCCATACACTAGCAGGGAGGGAGGAGGTAATAAGGGATAAGGAGGGAACACAAGAAGCTCCCAAGGCGCCGGGAGGTGGTGCCGGCTGCGAGTAATGGGAAGAAGCAGAGGGGAGTGTGGAGGAAGGGCACCCAGGAATTGGGCTGGGTGGGTCATTGGGAGGGAGGAGAGGTTTGGGGATCTAGAACTGTGGGGGATCCCAGACCTTTAACCCTGAATCCCTACCCAAACCTCAGCTAAATCCTAGACTTCAGCATAACCACTCTCGCAAAGCCTCAACTTAATATAAGGCCCTGAACTGTAGCAAGCTTAGGCTACGTTTACTAAATCGTATCACTAAATCGATCACGGCTAGATCGATCTCAGAGCATCAATCTCGGCTGTAGTGTCGACCTGCCCTTAATAACCCATTTGTTTATGCTCACCTCTTTGCCTCCACGCATGTACCAAAATAATAAGTAATACTCTGATCATGGCATCTTACCTCTAGCAAGTATAAAATTGCCCACAAGACGTGAGACTAGCTCATAGATCGTAAAATCAGGTCGGGGTCAAGAAGAGTGAGAGTTTGGAGAGAGTCTTGTCCCCCCTCTTCCCATCTGCAGCAGCCACAAGCTGTCTTCCCTCCAGGCTCCTTGGATCTTTGAGCCTGTCCCTCTTGAGGTTACGTAGCCCAGTTCTTGTTTCTTACATTCTCCTTTTTCAGAAGAATTAGAGGCTGTTGCTCCTGAATGTTAGCGTTTAATTCCCCAGCCTTCTCCTCCCACTGGGGGAGTTTAATTCTCCCTCCCATTTCACCTGAGTCACTAGATTTCCTAATTCCCCAAAATGTGCTTTTGCAATGTCACAGTTCAGGGGTAGCTAAGCCTTTGACCTGCCTCCATGGTCTGCTCAAGGAATGGCTCCTCAGGTATCAGACCTCTAGCCAGCCCCTCTCTATGGGCAGGGACCCACATACGTCTCCTTTTTGACCAGTGTGTGAGGATTGCAGCTTGTCCTCCACTGTGTTTGCTGGATTAACGTCCAGTTCCTGTGCTTTGCTTTCTCTCCAGGGGCTGTGAGCAGTGTGTGTGAGACAGAGGTGGGACTTTTGGTGATACTTGTATGATGCCAATACACACCTCAGTTTCCTGCTGTGATTGGTATTGCTATGATTATAAAGAGCAGGAGACGTGAGGTGTTTTGTCACATAGCTGTCATGGGGTGATATGAATGGGTCATTTAGGACTCACTGGGAGTAACCTACATCAATCTAATACCCAACAGAGACAAGAGAATGACTGTCACCCAGGGCTGCCCAGATGATTCAGGGGGCCTGGGGTCTTCGGTGCCGTTTCCCCCTTATCTGCTCTGAGACCGCAGAGCATTTTCCTCATGTCACCCTTACCAGCTGGAAGGAGGTTACTAGTGGAGTTCCTCAAGGATCGGTTTTTCGACCAATCTTATTTAACCTTTTTATTACTGAGCTTGGCACAAAAAGTGGGAATGTGCTAATAAAGTTTGCGGATGATGCGAAGCTGGGGGGTATTGCTAACACGGAGAAGGACCAGGATATCATACAGGAAGATCTGGACAACCTTGTAAACTGGAGTAATAGTAATAGGATGAAATTTAATAGTGAAAAGTGCAAGGTCATGCACTTAGGGATTAATAATAAGAAGGTTAGATATACATTGGGGACGCATCAGTTGGAAGCAAGAGAGGAGGAGAAGGACCTTGGGGTATTGGTAGATCACAGGATGACTATGAGCCGCCAATGTGATATGGCCATTAAAAAAGCTAATGCGGTTTTAGGATGCATCAGGCAAAGTATTTCCAGGAAAGATAAAAAGGTGTTAGTACCGTTATATAAGGCACTGATGAGACCCCACCTGGAATACTGCGTGCAGTTCTACTCTCCCATGTTTAAGAAGGATGAATTCAAACTGGAACAGGTTCAGAGACGGGCTACTAGGATGATCCGAGGAATGGAAAACCTGTCATATGAAAGGAGACTCAAAGAGCTTGGCTTGTTTAGTCTAGCCAAAAGAAGGCTGAGGGGGGATATGCTTGCTCTTTATAAATATATCAGAGGGATTAATATTAGGGAGGGAGAGGAATTATTTAAGCTGAGTACCAATATAGACACAAGAACAAATGGGTATAAACTGGACACTAGGAAGTTTAGACTTGAAATTAGATGAAAGTTTCTAACCATTAGAGGAGTGACGTTCTGGAACAGCCTTCCAAGGGGATTAGTGGGGGCAAAAGACATATCTGGCTTTAAGATTAAGCTTGATAAGTTTATGGAAGGGATAGTATGATGGGATAGCCTAATTTTGGCAATCGATCTTTGATTATCAGCAGATAAGTATGCCCAGTGGTTGATGATGGGATGTTGGATGGGATAGGATAGGATCTGAGTTACTGCAGGGAATTCTTTCCTGAGTGCTACCTGGTGAGTCTTGCCCACATGCTCAGGGTTTAGCTGATCGCCATATCTGGGGTCGGGAAGGAATTTTCCTCCAGGGCAGATTGGTAGAGGCCCTGGAGGTTTTTCGCCTTCCTCTGCAGCGTGGGGCATGGGTCACTTGCTGGTGGATTCTCTGCAGCTTGAGGTCTTCAAACCACAATTTGAAGACTTAAATAACTCAGGAATAGGTTAGAGGTTTGTTCTAAAAGAGGATGGATTGGATTCTGTGGCCTGCTTTATGCAGGAGGTCGGACTAGATGATCACATTGGTCCTTTCTGACCCTAGAATCTATGAGCTCTGATGCCGCAGAGCATTTGCCCTGTTTCCCTGTTCCTGTTCCCCCTCCTGTTTGACTCACTTTATATAGTAATATTCTCAGCTATACCTTTGCTTAACCAATCATTGTACTGAAATTTAATTAACCAATCCTAACACATTGAAACATAATTCTCTAACCAACTGTATCCCACTACCTAATTAACTTACACCTAGCAAAATTAATTATACAGCAGACAAAAACAATTAGAGAACCAGACATATTAACATTGTAAAGCGGTGGCCATAAAGATAAAAAAATACAAAAGTGAGAGTTTCACAACCACAAGCATTGAGTAGTGATTTCTTGCCAAACCAGGCTGCTATTAAACTAAGTATTCTTTAACCATCTTAAGATCTGTTTCTTTATCTGGTAGTGCTGGGCACTATCAGGACAGGATCATCTTCCTAACAGCCCAATAGCATCTTATTTCAATGTGACTGGTTTGGGATGTGAGAATGTGACCCTTTGCTTCCCAGCTTATGGCTGCCCCTGCTGCTTAATCAAAGGCCTTAGCCTAAGGACAAGGCCTCAGACTGTCACGGTAAGAGAAGGCCCTTACAAATACAGACAGTGATTTTGATTCTTTGTTTTCATACTCCTGTAAGTAGCTCAGTGATAAAAATACACCTAAGTTCTTAAACTATAGGCTTTACAGGCAGGCCTGAATATCTCTATTCTAACAGTGGGTTCTGTCCCTTATCCCATTCTGTGCCTGTCTTGTGTATTTAGATTTTAAATTCTTCAGGGCATGGGCCATCTACTATTCTGTGTTTGTACTTGTCCTAGCACAATGTGGACCCACTGTTAGTTGCTCCTTAGCAATAATGTAATGAATATGATTTATAATCGTAATAACTCTCCTGCCTCTTTGAAGCAAGGAAGCTGGCCTTGGGATGTTACTGCTTAACAATGAGCTGGGGGTTAAAACCATGGACTATTCTTTGTGACAAGTATCCCACAAATTCTACTGACCTCCCTGGTTTTCTTTGCCTGCAGTAGGGTTTCCAGTTTCCAAACCTGATATGATCTCCCAGGTGGAACGAGGGGAAGAGCCGTGGGTTCCAGACCTCCGTGGCTCTGAGAAAGAAGTGCTTCCAAGAGCTGCCTGCACAGGTGAGGACTTGGTTAAACCAACTCAACAACTGTGTGGGAATGCAGGAAACATTTGGGATGTCCTACAAAGACCCTGTGAGCTCTCCAAGTTCAGGATTGTTCCCTGCAGATGTGGAATCATTATGGCAGATGTCACTCCTGGCTTCCATCCTATTCTGACTCACAACTGGCAGCAGGTCGCTCCCCGATCTCGCTTTCCTCTGAGTGTTCTCGTGAGATGCAGACCAAAACTGATCCCTTCCTCTCTCCTCTGGGGAAGGTTTTGGGGAAAATCAGCTCCTGATAGGTTTGATCTCTCCCACACATATTTTCGATTGTTCATCCCTTTTTCCATTCCTCTCTCTGAGATTTTCTTTCTTTCCGGTGCAGGTAGTGACCTGTGTCTGGATTCTCTCTGTCTCCCATCAGGTGATGGGATGGTGAGTGAGAATGAGGAGGAGAAACCCCATCAGGAAGATGCTGAGCAAAGAGAATCACATGGAATGTCATCAGGAAGATCCAAAGAGAATGTTTCCAGGAGTTGTGCACTCCCAGAAAAACCAAAAGCCTGTGAGACTCAGGGGAAGCCAGAGGGAAACTTTAGTAGCCTCTCAGTCCTTAAAGCAAGCGGTAGAATCAACTTGGACGAGACATGCTACACGTGCACTGAGTGCGGGAAAAGCTTCAATCGGAGCTCACACCTTATCACACATCATAGAATCCACACAGGAGAGACGCCCTACACATGCGCTGAGTGTGGGAGAAGCTTCAATCAGAGCTCTACCCTGAACACACATTGTAGAATCCACACAGGAGAGACGCCCTACACATGCACAGAGTGTGGGAAAAGCTTCAATCAGAGCTCTACCCTGAACACACATCGTAGAATCCACACAGGAGAGACGCCCTACACATGCACTGAGTGTGGGAAAAGCTTCAATCGGAGCTCTACCCTGAACACACATCGTAGAATCCACACAGGAGAGATGCCTTACACATGCTCTGAGTGCGGGAGAAGCTTTAATCGGAGCTCACACCTTATCGGACATCAGAGAATCCACGCAAGGGAGATGCCCTACACATGCTCTGAGTGCGGGAAAAGCTTCAGTCAGCGCTCACACCTTAACACACATCAGAAAATCCACAGAGGAGAGACGCTCTACACATGCGCTGAGTGTGAGAAAAGCTTCAGTCAGCGCTCACACCTTATCAGACATTGTAGAATCCACACAGGAGAGACGCCCTACACATGCGCTGAGTGTGGGAAAAGCTTCAATCGGTGCTCAAACCTTATCAGACATCAGAGAATGCACACAAGAGAGACGCCCTACACATGCTCTGAGTGTGGGAAAAGCTTCAATCGGAGCTCTACCCTGAACACACATCGTAGAATCCACACAAGGGAGATGCCCTACACATGCTCTGAGTGCGAGCAAAGCTTCAGTCAGCGCTCAAGGCTCATTAGACATCAGAAAATGCACAGAAGAGAGAATTGTAATAAATCTCTTGACTAGGGTTGGCAAAAACGATTTTTTTAAAAAAAAATCACATTAGTTAATTCCCACATAGTGATTTTTGCATCATCTTCACCGTGGTGTCTCAGCTCCACCAGATAAGTTGCCGCCTTCTGCCTTTTGCAGCTCATCCTTCTTTGGGGTCAGTCCTATGATCTTTTCTATCAACTCCTTTCCTTTTGAGTCATAGGAGTGTGTATCCCTCAAGCCAGGAATGTTCATGAGTTCCAAGTTGGGGAGAGAGGTTTGATCCCAGCAAGGTACACTGAGGCAAAAACTACTTGTGCCTTCCATCCACGAGGACTGTAGATGGCGTTAGCTGCTCAAGTTAGTGATCTTAATATAAAAAGTTGTAGTGCAGATGCAGCCCAGGTGCAGTGGTTGGCATTAGCTTTCCCCTTGACCTGACTTAAACTCCATCACTGTTCCTAGTCTAAACTAACCCTGAGCATCACGGTTATCCTGTTCCCCCATTTCAAAGCAATTGTTAGTCATCGAGTTCTCCCTTGGGGAACAAATTGTTTCATTCCCAGTTGTTCTGATGTTGCTTCAGGTTGTGCTGGAGAGCAGATATTTTCATTATTATTTTCCGCACTTAAAATATATTGAACTATAACAAAGAGCAGGAGGAAGGCAGGGATAGGGAAAAATGTCATTTCATCCTCTATAACAGACATTGTTAGGATATGTCTGAAAGAGTCCCTTATTCCCCATCACTGTCCTCCTTCAATCCATGCTAGAACCTAAGAATCCTTTTCCTTTCCCCAGTTGTGGGATGGGAGACTTCCAAAACTGCTCCCTGTGCTATAGCACATGGCTAAGCTCAGAGAATAAACCCCAAATCTCCCCTGAGCTTAGCTTTTTGAATTCTGTATTTCCGATTGCTTCAAGCCTGGGCATTTTGATTATTAACCAGTTTCTCTAGCACTGTTCCTACCACTGTTTCTGTAACATATTTTGTTTTTTAGGGGACAGGGTTATTATTCCTTTGCCTAACCCCAACCTGGAAGGCCAGGGTGTCTATTTTCTCTGGCCCCTCCCCACAGACAAATCTGACAGGGTTGAACCTGCCTGGAGCAAACAAAAAGCCCCACCGGTCACACAAACAAAGCGGATAGACACACACAAGACACAGAAGAAACTGAATAATGTGAGCTATCAACATTTCCACTTTCTCGCAGCATGTTAGTTCTGAAGCTTGTTTTAATTTCTTTTCTTGGAACCAGAACTGGGGAAAGAGAACACTGGAGTCAGTGGAATTACAGCAGGAAGGGATAAGTCTCATGATTCGTCACTAACCAAAGCTTTGTAAACAGAGCGATAATGTTACTGAATGGTCTGGCTAACCCTGCAGTTAGAAACAATCAGCTCTATGGGTGGTAAATTGACAGAGGCTTTGCTGCTGAACATGAAATAGCAGCTGTTGAAAGGTAATATGCTTCTATTTCAATGCCTCTGGAAGTACAGAAAACAGTGATCTATGTTAAAGGCAAGTTGCCATTTCTCAGTGCCCCAATTTCTATTGTATGTGTACAGGAAGGTTTGAATGTGTAGCAGGTAGTTTGGTAAAGCTTAGCTATTTTGTGTGTGTAACAGGCTCCTGCCCACCTCCAGCAGAGGTTTCAGTCACATACTATGGCAACTTACCGAATGTCAAACAAATTAGTCCATTCCTCCCCATAGTCAGTCTCTGATGGGAATGTTAGAATGATGCAGAGAAGTGGGAGAGTATCGCAGTAGGAATACATTAAAAAAGTGGGATTAATCGGAGCTGTGATGCAGACAGAGCCTGTTCTAGAGCTGGTGAAGTGACAGGGACACACTCCCACTAGTGCTGGCTCTGAGATAACAGCAGAAGCAGACTGAGGAGAATGAGCTCCTGTGGGAGCTATGGGCAGCTGCCCTGTCAGTGCACCACTCACCTGGCAGGTGTTACACAAAACACAGCACTTCCCATCTGGAAGAGAAACACTTCCCCCTTTGCCACTACTTCATTATACCATCCATGAGGCTGTTTGTCGTGCAGGACTTTGATCTCTTTGGGTGGTCTATGGTGATTCATAAAAGAGCCATTAGGGGAGCAGGAGTCATCCCAATGGAAATCTCTTCACTTCTTTCTCAGTGTTACCTTCTTAGCCCTGGCTTTGGAGATGACCTTCGCCTTATCCTATCTTGATTTTAGGTAGGATTTTGATCACCTTCTGGGGCTTGGCAGCTTAGGCCTTTTGTGGGCTTTTCTCTGCCTTTTTGGTCCCCGCTGCAGTCAGTACATGCTAGACATGGGCATGGTGACCTTCCTGAGGTTCTTGACAGCTTTAGCCAGCTTTTTGGGGGCTATTTTCCTGCTCACAGCCACTGTCGTCTTCTCATGCCTTGTCCTGGGGCCCAGCTGCTGGTTGAATGTGAAGGAGCCAAAGTGCCGGTGACTTTAGCCCGCACCAAGTTGCCTTTGCTCGCCAGACTCCTGAACCCCAACTGAACGTGGTTCTTCTGCACAGCACAGCTGTGGAGAAGAGGGATCTGCAAATGTACATTCCTATGATCCCTTTGTTTAATGGATGAAAACATAAAGCAGACACTTAGAGGATTGGAACTGATTTCAGCTGATGGACAAGTTTGCTAGATTTTTATGCATTTGGACAGTGAAATGTGGAGTTTTGACATTCATTTCAAGCATTCCCGTATAGTGGAGCTCCTGAACATAATGGATAATAGAAATGAAAATGTTTTCCCTTTTTTCAAAAATAAAAATAAAAAAATGAGGCTTATTAAAGGGCACTTGGATTTGAAGCAAGGACCCCTTGATCTGAAGTCAAACACTGTACCACTGAGCTATACCCCTGTGAGAGCAGATATTTTCCCCACTGTAGCTGAAGCACATCAGTGATTCCAATAGCAGGGGCAGGTTCTCTTTGGGGCACAGAGATTTTTGGGGGAGTTGGTGGCTCCTTTCTTTCCTCACCGTGGAGTAAACTCAGCTTTTTATTCCATGGTACATGTATTATGGACTAACAGCAGCAGCTTGAAGAAAGAGGAGAGTGAATATCTCACTCTCAGGGCTGAAGGTGGCCACGTCCCCTCTGTCTGACCGTTGCCATTGCAGAGAGAAGGTTTCAATGGAATTGAATGCCCTGGCTCAGACTAGAGACACAGAAAGGTTTTGCTGTTCGTTGAACGGCAAAAGAAATTGTGTCTGTATGTGAAACTGAGGAGGGACATGAAATGCCCACGGTGGCGGAATGCCCTAAGCTAAGGCAGAAGAGTGAAGGAATGGGGCTGAGGAATGACTGAAGTGGACTCACCTGGGATTGAAATGACATTTGTTTGTGTCGGGTAGTGAGAAATGTGACATGAATTCAGATGCAGGGTTGAGGCTTCTTTAGCTCCTTGTAGAACTTGAACTTGAATTCCCAGAAGGGAGAAAGGGAAAGTCTGGGGCTGCCGTTAGTCCCTGCCTGGAGCAGTGTATAAAAAAGGCTCCAGAGATGCAGCTGGCAATTACAGGCCACTAAGGCTAACTTCAACACCAGGCACATGGGGTGAAATTGTAGAGCTGAATTATTAGACCCATAGCTAAACGGAATTTGTGGGGTGTACAGTTAGAGAATTACTCAGTCCTCGATGGCCCCCTGCACAGTGTCTCCAGAGTCCTGTGCGCTCCCCCAGCAACTGGTGGTCTTCTCAGTCCTCTTCTTCCTCCAGGCTCCAGCAGCTCTCCAGGACAAACACAGCTCCAGCAGCAGCAGCAGCAGTTCCAGCAACCTTGGTGGCCAGGCAGGAAGGACCCCCCCCCCCCACAGGTTGTAGCTGTACTGGTAGTACTGGGGTCCTGGCTTCTCCCTCCAGAGGTGGGGGAGTGGGGGCCGACCAGCAAGGCCCCCCCACCCCTCGCTCAGCAGCAGCACTAGTAGTCCAAGGAAGGAGCACTCCTGCCAGCAGTAGCAGCCCAGGAAGGGAGAAGAAGCTCCAGCCAGCAGAGTAGCCAGAGAAGGGGGAGAGCTCCAGCCGGCAGGACAGCCCGAGGACACAGAGCGCTTCCTGTACCTATTGGGTTTCTGGGAACTGGGCTGGCGGAAGCCTGCCCAATGCTAAAGGATCCCCCCTGCACAGCCGAAGGGGAGGATCTACAGGACCTCAGAAACCCACTGATTCTGAGGGAGAACTAATAAAAGAACAGGGGCAGGAATGCGGTCAAAGGATCATAAGAAGGGAACCTAATGGGGACACCGAACAGAGAACCCCGGACAGCGCCCACTGCTCCTCAAAGGCGTCAAGGGAGCCAGTGGACGTCGCCCAGAGGAACTCCGCCCAGATACGTGAACGGACCAAGGATTGGAAACAAGCCCCACAGTCACCAGCGTCCCCATCGGCCAACCCCCTCCCTGGTTGCGTAGATGGCCAGTTTAGCCAGGACGAGGAAGAGGTTGACCAGGAGGTCCCGTGACTTTGTGGGGCCACGGATTGCAATAACAAAAAGCTCAAAACACTCAGTATACGCAGGCCACTGCTCTATATTCTCATCAAAAGGTTCCAGTGGTCCTTTCAGAGTAGCCATGATTTTTAGTTTCACTTTCACAGTCAGTGCAAACATGCAGTTTGTTTGTTTGTTTGTTCTGTACCTTGACTTCTACTTCCTTCTGTTGCTGGAGCAGCACCGGAATCCCATCCTCATAGCCACTTGTTATATCCCTGGGGGCAGCCGGTTTAGGAAGAAATCACTTGAGGCCAGAGAGCAGACAGCTAACAAAACTGCCATTTATTTACAGACACAGAGCTCGCCTAACGGGCCAAAACTGGCTGGGCTAGCCCCTAATAATCTAACTCAGTTGCCATAGGAACAAAAACTATGACAACCAAGTACCCGTCAGTAGGCAACGTGGCTTAGCTGGTTAAAGCACCTGTTTTGTAAACAGGAGATTCTGGGTTCAACTCCCAGTGGTGCCTTGTAGAGTAGCTTTTTGGGACACCTGCTATTGGCTACTGTCAGAGGACAAGATTCAGAGCTAGATGGACCTTTGATCTAGCCCGGTGTGGCTGTTTTTATGGTTTAAATTACACTCACAGGCACTGATAATAGAGTTACTGAAAGTTTGGGAGTTAGGAGCTGATAGGTCAGTAGTCCAGTCCCCTCGCAGACGACCCCCTCCCTCTGGGACAGGGGCAGGTCTGAGCTCTCACACCAAATGCTTTTTGTGGCTGCCAGAATCAGTGGGCAGCTTGTTTAGTTTATGCCGAGGGTTGAGTCCTGCTTTGTGCACCGTATTTGAGAATGAAAATCCTAAACCGCCCTTTGAAATAACGAATGCAGCAGGACGTGTTATTGTCCCTGCCCCAAAGCAGACAGACCAATGGAGAAATGCCATGAGTCCAGGGTAATACTCCACTGCGATTTTACCATTTCCACTCGCTAAACTCCCTCCCAACCTTCTGGGCTCCTAGAGCAGGGGACTGAGACTGAGCTGAGACACGGACACTGCAACTTTACTACAGCCCAAGCTGTATGATCCTGATTAATCTGACACAGGCCAGTCGTGGGTGTTTCATTGCACTAGAGACGTAGCCTAATGTCATGTCTACACTGCGATTAACACACCCAAGGCACCTGTCTCAAAACCTGGCCAGCTGACTCAGGCTTATGGGGCTTGGACTGCAAGATTATAAAATTACAGTGCAGACATATGGACTTGAGCCCAACCTCAGAGACGCCACGAGGAGTGAGGGTTTCCAAACCCAGGCTTCAATGTGAACACAAGTATCTGCACCACAGTTTTTAGCCCCACAGCTTTAACTCCATAAGCCCAAGTCAGATGACACAGAACAGCCATGCTGCCATCTTTATCCCAGAAGAGATGGACTCTACGGGTACGTCTCCATTGCAATGTCAGCCCAGGTGTGGCATGCTGTGCTCAAAGCACCACCTGGAAGCCCCATATTCACCACTCATATAATGATGGCACGGTTTGTACAAAGTCTGCCTGGTGAGGTATCATTTCAAAAGTCTTGGTTTGTTGAACCTTAATATCATGTTGGACTGCGTGTGTAGCATTGGTTGGGAAGTTATGAAGTTTTGTTCTGTGTGAGTTACTGAAATATGTTATGAGGTTGGGAAATGCCCACCACCAGCCTGTCAGGTGTGACAATGGAGAAGCCAGACTCGCTGCTGGCCCATTAAAGGGATCCACATTCCCAAGGACTATCCCAGGAACCGTGTACAATGCAGACTTCTCCGAGATAGCACAGCAACAATGGACACTGCTTGACTCACATCCTAGCAAAGGTACTTCCTAGCAAGTTGGAAGAAACTATGAAAGAAGGGTAGAGACATCATGAGTTGGCCTCTTTCCCCCACAACTCAACACCTGTAAACGCATCTGGTGGACAAACACTTCATTGAAATAATTCAGAAATCAGAAGAGAATAATAATACATTCAAATCAAAGTCCCCAAACTACTACTGGTTTTTCAGCAGAAAATTTTCAGTTTGGGGAATTTTGTTTTCTCAGTCAGACTTTGCCAAGGGAAGTAGGGAGAAGATGTTTGAGTTGCCCCCTTCAGAATAGCTTGACCTAGACACTAGCTCTGGTTCACTGTTGTGGCCTTGCTCAGGATGAGGGTATTTTAATTATTTGGGCAGGTCCCAGAGTGTTTGGGGGAGATTATGAGTCTATTACCTTTTGAGATAAAAACTAAGAAATACAAGACTAGAGAATTTTTTTTTTAGAAATGTGGGATTTAGACATTTTATTTAAAGCAAGGGGGGACTGGAGTTTCTGGGAAGGTTTTTGTTTGCAAGAAGCAACATTGTTTGATCTGTCATTGTACCAAAGGGAGAGATGGTTGTCTATAAAGGAGGGGTGAAGATTAAATACATCCAATGAGGATGGGATTTGAACCCATGCAGGCAGAGCACAATGGATTAGCAGTCTATCACCTTAACCACGCAGTCACCTCATCTGAGCTGCTAGAACAGGGACAGGAGGAGCAATCTAAGGCTGGCAGTGATAGGGACACTAAGGAGTTTTTAAATACTAAGCAGAAGCTGGATCTGAATGAGCTCCCCCCTCACATCTAGAGATGAGCTGGGGAAAGACTTCAGGAACAGACCGTGTTTGCACAGACACACCTACTCTGCCTAGATATGCAGCATGATGGGGCCACTTTCCCAATATGACCAGTTTTGGTGGTGGTGGGTTACAAATCACTATAGGATTGAGTGGAATGAAATGTTACTCTCCTTCCTGTATGAGTGAAGGGCAGCAGAACATACCTAGTCCGTCCTGATGGAGGGGTAGGTGAGTGAAGAATACCTTTTATTCAACTGCATAGAAGCAACTCAGGATGTCACCCTAAACCAGTGGTCCCCAAACTTTTCACATTGTGCCTTTTTATCCGTGTCTGCGGCCCCTCGGAAACCACGGTCGAGAACCAGGGCTGGGAGTGGGGCTGTTGCTTGCTGGGGAGAGGGGTGCAGAAACAGGTAAGGGGGTCACACCTGGGCCAGGGGCTTAGGTTGAGGATAGGGTGGGTGAAGAGCTGGGATAGAGTGGGACTGTGTGGTGCTCCCTCCCTGCCCTCCATGGGGGCTGGCTCGGGCCCTGAGGTGCCCCCATGAACATTCCTCTGTGCCTCCCTAGGAGTCATGCTCCACATATTGGGGACCACTGTCCTAAACTGACCCCTAGTCACTAAGCAGGGGCTAGTGATGCTAAAGCCCAGGGACAGGGAACTTTGCCAGAGTGGAGCCTGCAGGTCAGATCATGGCGGGTGGACACATGCTCCATGCTCTGGAACAGCTCTGAGCCAAACCCAGGCAGAGTCGTCATCAGTGTGACACCCCCCAGGGGACGCTCTCACTAGGGGAAGCCTCCTTGCCCTCAGCCCTCCTAGGACTGACCTTGGACTTTTCAGCACCCCTGTTCCATACCAGGAGCTTCCTGTAGTGAGTCACCTTAGCAGGACACCTGGGAAAACCTTACACCCCTCACCCCGAAGGGGAGTCATGCACCCCCCAACTTCCGCAATCACCAGTGACTCTCAGCCAGGGTTGTAAAACAGAAGGTTTAGTAGTGGTCTGGAATCCAGCCTGGGAAAGTCTGTGTTAGCACAGGAGGCAGGAAGATTCAGCAATGTCCATCTTGGGCAGACCCAGAACTCAGACCCTGGGCTCTCCCGTCGAGTCCCCAAGCCAGCAGACTCCTTGCTTCCAACAACCAAAGTCAGCCAGGTCCTTTGTCCCTCCTTTGTTCTGTTTCCCGGGCAACCTGCTCACCTGGCCTCCAACTCTTTCTTTGTTCTCTGAAGGACATAAATCCACACTGTGTAGAGGGCAAGCATAGGAGTCTATTACACATAGCACTGGCGGAGTGTCCCCTTGCTTATTATGCTCAGAGACACTGCAAATTAATTGAATACAATAGAACATATACATTTTCCACAGGCGGGGGAAAGTGATGGGATAGGCAGTTCCACACCCCAGGACAGGTTTTGTAGCAAGACAAGATAAGCACATTAGCCAATGATTAACAGGTCACATAATGCCTCCACCCGTGGTCTCAAGTTAGCAAGTTAACATTTCATTAATACTTTGATAAAATGTTATTAGTATAAAATATATATGTTGAATTCTAATTTGGGGTCCATAGGAATGGAGCAGCTCCTTTGATTGTCCAACAGGTACATTCCTAGGGTTTAAAGCAAAGAAACAGTGAAAGTATATGGCAATAAAGATTGTTTTCTGTGTGTCTTAAGGCAAGGCATTGGTCCCTGGGAAAGGAGGTGGAAGGATGCCATATCTTATACTAAGATGTGCCAACTCTTCATAAACTCAAGCCTGGATCTGTGGAAAGAACATCTCCCTACAGAAGAAACAAACACAATAAAAACAGGGATTCTTTGTTCAATCTGCAACTTTGAATAAGACACAATTATTTAGTTCTTAGCTCCAACACCTGGCAATTTGCTTACCAGGCTTATCTTAGCAAGCAAGGCTTTCTGTTTACCCAGCTTTCTCTTAGCTGGTCACTATTTGCTAGGCCTCTGGTCCCTTGACCATACTCTGGACTTTGGGTCTGGAAAAGAGCTGGCACAATCCATAGACCAGGTAGTTCTATAAAATGCACATGGATTTTAACCCTTCACATCCAGTAATGGCAAAGTTCTTGGTTCAGACTTGTAGGAGGTTCACATCAAGTCTCTGGAGTCCATCCACAGCAGGGATGGGTCATTCAGTCCTTTGTACAGAGATTCAGTTTGTAGTAAAGTCCCTCCAGAGGTATGAAGCAGGACTGAAGACAAGATGAAGACGAGGCATCAGCCTTATATCGTCTCTTGCAGTGTGGTCTTTGCTTTCTTTGTCCCAAGGACACTCCATCCAGCATATGGCACAGAAAAACCTTGGAGTTCTGTCCATAGGCAGGTCCCTGCATACGTTGCAGAGTCACAAGGTGTATCTGCCTTCTCTCAATGTGTCGATTGTATAGCTGATGGTCCTTAATGGGCCATCAAGCAGGCTAGGCAGAAGTGACACCAACTAGTCTGGGGTGTTCCCCAGAAGCATAGCACAAGTTTGAAATAGGGACAGCATAGAGCCAATATTCATAATGTCAACTACAAAAATAATACACATCTAGAGATAGCATAATTATAATCAGCCAATCAGAACCTCTCCATAGACCCCTTATACGACAACCTTTCTACAATATTGGCTGCAAATATAGAACAGTGGTCACAACAGTTATCTATACAGTTACAGATTATGTCAATAAGGTCACAGGAGGTGACACGGCATCAGTGAGGCTGATACTGGTATACTGCCTCCAGTTTTCGTGTCCTCATTTGAAAAAGATGTTGTGAAATTGGAGCTGGGGCAGCAAAGAGCCACCAAATGTTCTGAGGGCTGGAGAAAAATGCCTTCTAGTGAGCTATTGAAAGAGCTCAACCTGATTAGCTTCTCAAAAGAAGATTGAAAGGTGACTTCATTGAAGTATTGAAGTGCCTTAATGGAGAGAAAAGATTGAGTGTTAAAGGGCTCTTTAATCAATCAGAGAAAGGCATAAAAAGACCGAATGGCTGGAAGGTGAAAAGACAAATTCCTATTACAACTAAGGCACAAATATTCAACAGCGAGGATGATTTACCACAGGAACAAGCTACCAAGGAAAGTGGTGGATTCAGCGTCTCTTGATGTCATTTAATGAAGACTACATGCCTTTCTGGAATGGGTTTGCTCCAAAAGTAGCTCTTGTGTCATACAGGAGGCCTGTGATAGGCAGGGGGTCAGATTAGATTCTCTAATGCTCGCTTCTGGCCATAAAGTCGACTAACTTCTGAAAAACTGAGTGTAGCGTTGGGAGCAGTGTCTGATGTTTTCCTGTCTAGCTGGCTTGCTTCCTAGAACGAACACCCCTTGAGTGGGGTGATCCACAGGGAGTAGCTCAAACCTCCAAAGTGCCTGGCCAGGGGCAGGGCATTGGCACAGCAAGGGAGGGGTGTGGCAGTGACATCACAAAGGGCTTTTTCAGGACCTCAGACTATTGGTCAAAGGTGGTGAGGAGGTGGTGACCTCACAGAGAGATGCTGACATGAGCCATGCAGGCCAGGGGCAAGGGGCAGGGAAATCTCAGAGACCCCTATGGCTTTGCTTCAGCAAGTCTCCTTCTCCAGGTCTCTCTTTGAGGACTGAGAGAGTATTTGGGTTCACGGACGTGAGCGCCAGGAGAAACCTGTTTTGAGTTTTCTCCTTCCCTTTTTGTGATTTTACTAGAAAACAGCCATCCCTGTTTAGAAGGTAAGAGACTCCTGGAGGTTTGAAACCTGTTCAGTCTGATCCATCTGGTGAGAGTTGAATTCTAGGCATGGAAAGCACGAGCTTAAAGAGGTAGAATTTTATTGCTCACCTGGGATTTTGTCCCTTAGAATCACTGGGGACATTAGGGTTTGTCCTTTTTGTTTCACCTTTTCCTCCATCCATCTCTCCTTTCTCTTCGTCTCTTGCTTCTTTTGTCCTTTCTCCTGTTCCCCTTCGAACACCAGGATGTGCATGCATGTGTGTGTGTGTGTGTGTGTGTGTGTGTGTGTGTGTGTGTGTTGCGGGGCAGTGCTCTGCAGCTCCCACTGTGCGAGGTCCACCCAAATATGTGGGGCTGAACTAATGCTCAGGCAGTGATCCCCAGCAGTGACCTGGGCCATCCTTTGGGCTATCTGCTGCGAAACCTCAGCCTCCCGTCCTCAGTCTCTACCCTGATTGGCTGAGCAGGGGGTTATTGACAGGGAGGAGGGTCAGGTCCTTGTTGTTCTCTTTTAAGACCAAGGAAATAAGTCATAATCAGTTCTATGTTTGATGAATTTTGCTGCTTCTCTGCATTAACTGTCTCTGAGCAGTTCATGATTCTCTCTAACATTGCAGTTCTCCTCAAATACTTGCTGAATTATTACTGTCACTGTTGTTGTTCTGGAGCTCATCTGAGAGCACTTTATTCAGGTCATTCAATGTCTGAAATTCAAGATCCGATGGTTATTTGAAAATAAGAGCTCTTGGGTCCTATTCCCAACTCTGCCACTGCCTGGCTGTGTGACCTAAGACAAGTCAATTCTCCTTTCTCAGCCTTAGCTTTTCCCTCTTTCAAGTAGGGATAATAATGATCTGCTCCTACCTACCTGACAGTGGGTGGAGGATGGGGATCCATTGGAGAGTGTCACTTGGAGTAGGGCATAATATGAGGTATCCTATTACGTTTATTCAGAGCAGATTAACACTTAATAGAATAGCTGAAATATTCTATTTTATTAATATTTTTTTATTTTGAAATTGTTAAGAGCAGCAACAACTTAGCTCAGATTGAAGCATCTTATCTAATTTTCAAGATCTAAGCATCTCCTCCTTGTGTGCGATGAGACAATTTAACACACTGTGATGAACAGGAGATGCTTTTGTTCTGCAACAAAATCTTTTTGCAAAGAATTTTCATCCCACTTGTTATGATTTCAAGAAACAATCTGGTTTAGTCTGAATGGGATTTTCTGACAGGAACGGTTTCAATGGAATTTCCCCACCATCTCGATTTCTGAGCTCTATCCCTGCCTCTGGGGGGGGTCTGTTGTCCGTTAGAACAGGAGTCAAGACTGGTGGCTTCTCTTTCTGGTTCTGCCACCACCTTGCTCTGTAGGGCCTTGGGGAGGTCACTTTCCTTCTCTGGACCTCAGGCTCATCCCCATCTGTCCAATGGGAACAGGAACAATTCTCGAACTCTGGGCAGTGGTGAGCCTGAGTGAGAGAAGGGGTGTTAAAGCCCTGTGTGAAGGAGAAAGGGGAGTTTCACAGTGTTTAGCACCAACGAATTCTAAAGTTTGCTAAAATGTCTAGTCTGTGGAAACAGGAAATGATCGGGGCCAAACTTTTTAACCACTGCCCTTTTTAAAGTCCATTCAGGGATGTGAATCCCTGTCTTTTAGGTACCTGGGGTTCTTTGCCAGCAGGAGAGAAGAGGTTCCTGCCTCCATTTTTGTGGCCTTAACAAACCAGATGTTGCGCCCCAGTTCTCGTCTGTGACCCTTGAAAAAGAACATCTTCCCATCTATGAAGAAGACAGGACCTTTCTCTAAAAGGGGAACAAAGAGACCCCTGGGACTTACAGACTAGCTAGCCTCACTGCCATTACTGCAATACATTCTTAAATAATCAGTTTGTCAGCAGCACCTACAGGATCATTTGGTTCTTAGGACTAGTGAGCATAGATTTGTCAAGAACAAATCATTCCAAACCGATCCTTTTTCCTTCTTTGGCAGGGTTCCGGGCCTGGTGGAGGTGGGCAAACAGTAGATGGGATCTAGCTTGGTGTTACTAAGGCTTTTGACACAGTTCCGTAGGACATTCTCACAAGTGAATGAGGGAAATGCAGTCCAGCTGCAATCAGTGTAATGTGGGTGCAGAGCTGGTTGAAAGCCCAGACTCCAGGAGCCCTTCTCCATGTTTGGCTGTCCAACGGAGAGGGTGTACCTAGTTGGTCCAGCAGGGATCTGTCCGGGGTCCAGAACTATTCAATATTTTCATGAATGATTTGGAAAATGAAGTGGAGAGCATGCTTCTAAAATTTGCAAGTGACACCAAGCACTTTGTAGCACAGGATTGGAATTCAAAACACCCTTAACAAATTGGAGACTTGGTCTTCTTGAGCCAAACTCCGTGGTTGGGCCCCTCTCTCTAGACTGGGCTGAAGTGAAACCCCAGAGCCAAACTCTCCTCCTGGGCAGTGAGCTCCTCCCTTGAATGGTCAGATGCTGCTTAACACTGTCAGAACAGCTTTTGCTGGGGGATTCTCCCAGCACTTTCCAATAGTGGGAAAGTATGAAATCCCCATTTGACTGCTGGGGACAGAGCCCTAGATGGGGGAGAAACTTGCCCAAAGTCCCCCAGGAAAGGAAAACAACCAGCAGTGGAACCAATAGTAAACCCAGTAATGGAACTCAGGAGTCCTGGGGGTGTGCTAGGGTGACCAGATGTCCCGATTTTATAGGGATAGTCTGAATTTTGGGGTCTTTTTCTTATCTAGAATCCTAAAACCTCCCACCCGCTGTCCTGATTTTTCACACTTGCTGTCTGATCACCCTAGGGTGTGTACACGTGTGGGTCCCAGCTGCTCTCTGCCCCCCTCATTGAAACACATGTGCAGGGTTACTGCCCTGGGAACTTCAGGGCACCAGTGGACATAGAGTTGGCTGGAGGTAGGGTCTGGCTGCAGGCAGGGCAAGGTATGCGGGGCTGGCTGGCTTCAGGCAGAGGGGTGCGTCAGGGGTTGGCTGGAGACATGGCAGGGGATGCGGGGCTGGCTGTAGACAGGGGGTGCAGGGCTGGAGCAGGCTGGGGGAGTGGGGGCTGGTTGGCTTTGGGCAGGGCCACGGGGGAGGTGTGGCAGGAGTTGGCTGGAGACAGGGCAGGGGGTGTGTTGGGCTGGCTGTGGGGCTGGCGGCAGGCAGGGCAGAAAGGACGTGGCTGGTGCAGGCAGGGCTGTGGGGCTGGCGGCAGGCAGGGCAGAAAGGACGTGGCTGGTGCAGGCAGGGCAGAGGGTGCAAGTCTGGCTGCAGACAGGGCATGGGGCGGGGCCAGTGCAAGGATGCTTCACGCCCTAGGTAAAACTTCCACCTTGCGCCCTCCTCCCCCCGCACCCCCACCCTGAGGTGCCCCATCCGTGGCAGCTCCCCCACTCCACCCTGAGGCGTCCCTCTTGTGGCCACTTCCCTGCTCTGCCCTGCGGCACCCCCCCCCTTGCCCCAGCTCACCCCTGCTCCAAGCACGAGCACTCCAAGCCCACCGTGGCCACATCACTTCTCCCACCTCCCAGGCTTGCGGCACCTAAGCCTGCCAGGAGTCAAGCACCCTCCTCTGAGCCACAGCAGCCCTGACAGTTGACAATAGAAGCACCTTAACCCCTGAGTTCCTTCAATGTGTCCCCCTCCGGGGTCCAGCTCCGATCACCAGATACTCAGGGTATGTCTATACCACCTGCCGAATCGGTGGGCAGCGATCGATCCAGCGGGGGTCGATATATCGCGTCTGGTGTAGATGCAACACATCGAGTGCTCTACCCTCGACTGCTGTACTCCAGCTTGGTGAGAGACCCAGGCAGAGTCTACGGGGAGCTGCAGCAGTCAACTCACTGCGACTGTGACATTGTAAGTATAATCTAATATCTCATTGAAAGGTGACAGGGCCAGAAAGAGTTAATTAACTCACCTCACCGACTGACCTGACCCATAGGTGAACCTTAAAAACTAGTTAGCAAGATATGTAAATGAACAGAGCTTTGAAATGCAAGTCTGCAGTGTTAGAGGTAGAAGGGGAGGTGTTTGCTCAGGTCTTGTGATGTAAGCAAACAAGTCTTGTCTGTTGCTATAGTTTTAATTCAAAGAGCAAAAAAGGAATATTAACATTTATGATAATACTTGAGTGAAATAGTATTATTGTCTCTGTGTCTCTTTGAAGGTTGTGGTAACCTGTATTTGAACTGTTTGATGGATAAATTATCCTGTACTAATTGCCAGGATATTTGGTACGAGAGTTAAGCCTATTGTTTTCTCAGTCCGAAAGGCTGCTGGAAATGTATAAGAAGCCTGGGGCACGATCCTTCTTTGTCTCAGATCTGCTTTGGGTTTCAAGAGGGGAAAACCTTAAGCCACAAGGATTGATATACCCAGTCATTGACTGGAGCCACCCTGAATATGGAAATTGGACTATAACCTATGGACTATTTCTAAAAGGACTTTTGGCAATTACAAGCTCACCTCTACTATGTATCTAAACCTCAAGAATTAAATTCAAGTCTATATGTCTTTTAATCTTTTAACCAACACTCTCTCTCTTTTCTTTTCTAATAAATTTTAGCTTAGTTAATAAGAATTGTCTCTAGCATGTATTTTGGGTGAGATCTAAGTTATAATTGAACCTGGGTATGTGGATGATCCTTTGGGATTGGAAGAATCTTTTGTTTTATATGATGAAGTAAGATTTTCAGAAATCATCATCATATCTGACAGGTGTGTCTGGATGGAGGCCTGAGGCTGGGTACTTTAAGGGAACTGTGTGGTTTAAACTTCTAAGTAACCAGTGAGGTACTACAGAAGCTGTTTTGTGCTGGCTTGGTAAATCTAAGTATTGAAATAACCACCAACGTTTGGGATTTGTCTGCCCTGTTTTGTTTGCAGTTCACCCTGATTGAGTGACCTGAGCTGGCTCCCACGGGCAGCACCGTCACACCTACATCCAGGCTGTAGGGGTCCGGTGGGTCTTAGGGGCCTTGGGGTGCACAGATACCTACGTCCAGGCCGTAGGGGTCCCGGGGGGGCTTAGAGAGTTTTGGGGGGGGACACAGATACCAATCTCCAGGCTTTAGAGGTCCCAAGGGTGCTTAGGGGGTTCATGAAGTGCACACATTCCTAAATCCAGGCTGTAGTGGTACCAAGGGGGGCTTAGGGGGTTAGTGGGGGGCATAGATACCTACGTCCAGGCTGGAGGCATCCTGGGAGTCTTAGGGGATTTTTGGTGGCCCAAAATACCTATGTCCAAACTGTAGGGGTGCCAGGGGGTCTTAGGGGTTCGGGTGGGCACAGATACGTATGTCCAGGCTGTATCTGTCCCGGGGGGAGGTTAGAGGTTTCGTGAGGGGCAGAGATATCTACGTCCAGATTGTAGATGTCCCGGGGGGGTTGGGGGGTTGGGAGGGTACAAATACCTACGTCCAGGCTGTAGGGGTTCCTGGGGGGTTAGGGGGTTTCTGAGGGGCACATATACCTACATGCACACTGGAGTGTCCCAGGGGCCTTCTGGAGTCTATATGGGGCACAGATACCAATGTCCTGGCTGTATAGGTCCCTGAGGGGCTTAGGGGGTTTGTGGGGGGCACAGATAACTACGTCTAGGCTGCAGGGGTCCCGGAGGGGCTTAGGGTTTGTCACAGAGTGTGCAGGAGTCTGGTCCAGCACTCCTTTTCTTGGGACTCACAGTGACTCTCAGCCAGCCAGTAAAACAGAAGGTTTATTGGACAACAGGAGTAAAGGATACAGCAGAGTTTGGAGGCACAAGCAGGACCCCGCAATCAAGTCCTTCTGGGGGTTCAGGAAACATAGTCCCCAGTTTGGGATTCCCTGAATTCCAACCACCCAGACCAAAACCGAAACTGAACTAACCCAACTCCCTCCAGCCGGCCCCTTCCTGTGTCCAGCTTCCCGGGCAAAGGTGCTGACCCTCTCCTGCCTGCCTAGCTTGAGTTACAGGCTGAGCACGTGTCCAGTCCTAAAGTCACCCCCTGCTCTCCCATCCCCCACACAGACAGTCCCTACTCCATCACAGTAATGCCCAGAGCATTTCCCCCATGGAGCAACAGTGGCACCGTGTGGCCATGCAGGGTAATGCACAGAGCATTTCCCACATGGAGCTACAGTGACACTGTATCAGAGGGGTAGCCATGTTAGTCTGGATCTGTAAAAGCAGCTAAGAATCCTGTGGCACCTTATAGACTAACAGACGTTTTGGAGCATGAGCTTTTGTGGGTGAATACCCACATGGACTTTTTTTGAGGGTCGAAATGACAGTCTGGACCTCTAGGCAGAAATTGTGGAAAAACAACATCGCTTGTTGAAGATGGGTGCTCATAACCTAAGTCGTGCAGAACGCAATGCCATCCACAGCCTCAGAAACCACCCAGACATTATCATCAAAGAGGCTGACAAAGGAGGTGCTGTTGTCATCATGAAGAGGTCTGACTACCAAAAGGAGGCTGCCAGACAACTCTCCAACACCAAATTCTACAGGCCACTTCCCTCAGATCCCACTGAGGAATACACTAAGAAACTGCAAAATCTACCCAGGACACTCCCTACACTAACACCAGAACAAATCAACATACCCTTAGAGCCCAGACCAGGGTTATTCTATCTACTACCCAAGATCCACAAACCCGGAAATCCTGGACACCCCATCATCTCGGCCATTGGTACTCTCACTGAAGGACTGTCTGGATATGTGGACTCTCTACTCAGACCCTATGCCACCAGCACTCCCAGCTATTTCTGTGACACCACCGATTTCCTGAGGAAACTACAACGCATTGGTGACCTTCCAGAAAACAGCATCCTAGCCACCATGGATGTAGAGGCTCTCTAGATGAACATCCCACACACAGATTGAATACAAGCTATCAGGAACAGTATCCCTGATGATGCCACAGCACAACTGGCTGCTGAGCTCTGTACCTGTATCCTCACACACAACTATTTCAAATTTGATGACAATATATATCTCCAGATCAGTGGCACAGCTATTGGTACCCGCATAGCCCCACAATATACCAATATTTTTATGGCTGACCTGGAACAACGCTTCCTCAGCTCTGGCCCACTCACGCCCCTTCTCTACCTACGCTATACTGATGACATCTTCATCATCTGGACCCATGGGAAGGAGTTTCTGGAAAAATTCCACCATGATTTCAACAGCTTCCACCCCACCATCAACCTCAGCCTGGACCAATCTATACAGGAGGTCTACTTTCTAGACACCACGGTGCAAATAAGTGATGGTCACATTACCACCACCCTATACCGCAAGCCTACCGACCGCTATGCCTACCTTCATGCCTCCAGCTTCCATCCCGGGCACATCACACGATCCATTGTCTACAGCCAAGCACTGAGGTACAACTGCATCTGCTCTAACCCCTCAGACAGAGACCAACACCTACAAAATCTCCACCAAGCATTCTCAAAACTACAGTACCCACAGGAGGAAATAAGGAAACAGATCAACAGAGCCAGACGTGTACCCAGAAGCCTCCTACTGCAAGACAAACCCAAGGAAGGAATCAACAGGACTCCACTGGCCGTCACATACAGTCTCCAGCTAAAACCTCTCCAACGCATCATCAGGGACCTACAACCCATCCTGGACAATGATCCCACACTTTCACAGACCTTGTGTGGCAGGCCAGTCCTCACCCACAGGCAACCTGCGAACCTGAAACATATTCTCACCAGTAACTGCACACCGCGCCATAGTAACTCTAGCTCAGGAACCAATCCATGCAACAAACCTCGGTGCCAACTCTGCCCACATATCTACACCAGCGACACCATCACAGGACCTAACCAGATCACCCATGCCATCACCGGTTCATTCACCTGCACGTCCACAAATGTAATATAAGTCATCATATGCTAGCAATGCCCCTCTGCTATATACATCGGCCAAACTGGACAGTTGCTACGGAAAAGGGTAAACGGACACAAATCAGATATTAGGAATGGCAATATACAAAAACCTGTAGGAGAACACTTCAACCTCCCTGGCCACACTATAGCAGACCTTAAGGTGGCCATCCTGCAGCAAAAAAACTTCAGGACCAGACTTCAAAGAGAAACTGCTGAGCTTCAGTTCGCCTGCAAATTTAACACCATCAGCTTAGGATTAAACAAAGACTGTGAATGGCTTGCCAATTACAGAACCAGTTTCTCCTCCCTTGGTTTTCACACCTCAACTGCTAGAACAGGGCCTCATCCTCCCTGATTGAACTGCCTCATTATCTCTAGCTTGCTTGCATATATATACCTGCCTCTCGAAATTTCCACTACATGCATCTGAGGAAGTGGGTATTCACCCATGAAAGCTCATGCTCCAAAACGTCTGTTAGTCTATAAGGTGCCACAGGATTCTTTGCTGCTTTTACAGATCCAGACTAACACGGGAAACCCCTCTGATAAGTGACACCATGTGGCCACACAGGGTAATGCACAGAGCATTTCCCGCATGGAGCAACAGTGACACCGTGTGACATCACAGGGTAATGCACAGAGCATTTCTCTCATATAGGAACAGTGACACTGTGTGGCCACGCAGGGTAATGCACAGAGCATCACACCTATGTAGAGGCTGTAGAGATCCCTGGGGGGCTTAAAGGTCGTGGGGGGCACAGATAGCTACATCTAGGCTCTAGGCATTCCAGTGGGGATTAGGGGATTCATGGGGGACACAAATATCTACATCCGGGCTAGAGAAGTCCCTGGATGGCTTAGGGGGTTGTGGTGAGCACAGATACATACGTCCAGGCTGTAGTGGTCCCTGGGGGTTTAGGGAGTTGGTGAGGGGCACAGAAACCTATGTATGGTCTGGAAGGGTCACTGGGGGACTTAAGGGGTTGTGGTTGCGCAGATACCTACGTCCCGGTTGGAGGGGGCCCTGGGGAGCTTAGGGGATTTGTGTGGCATACACATAGCTACAACCAGACTAGTGGGGGCCCTATGGGTCATAGGGAGCTTGTGGGGGGCACAGATACCTGCGTCTAGGCTGGAGGGGTTCTGGAGGGCTTCGAGGGGTTGTGGGGATCTCAGATAACTATGTCGAGGCTGGAGGGGTCCCATCGTGGCCTGGGGGTCTGTGGGGGGCACAGATACCTGCGTCTAGGGTGGAGGAGTTTCGGGGGTCTTAAGAAGGTTGTGGGGGCACAGATACCTATGTCCGTGGTGGAGGGGCCCCATCATGGCTTAGGGGATCCGTGGGGTCAGAGATAACTATGTCTAAGCTGGAGGGGTCCCCGGGGGAATTAGCTGTGTTGAGGGGGGAACAGATATCTATGTCCCGATTGTAGGTGGCCCTGGGTACCTTAGGCGGTTTGTGGGGGTCCCAGATACAAACATCCATGCTGTAGGGGTCCCGAGGGTCTTTGTGGGGCTCTGAGGGTCACAGATACCTACCTACATGGCAGGGAGTCAGGTGTGGTCAGACACTGTGCTTTAACCACATGCAGGAACCATGACTTAGCTGGCTAAAACACTTGCCTCGTAAGCAGGAGATTCTAGGTTCAACTCCCAGTGATCCCTAGGGGAGTGGCTTTTGGGGCACCTGGTATTGGTTACTGTCAGAAGACAAGATTCAGAGCTAGATGGGCCTTTGGTCTAGCCCAGTGTGGGTTTTCTTATTGTTTAAATTATGCTCAGAGCCACTGATAATAGAGTTACTGAAAGTTTGGGAGATAAGAGCTGATAGGTCAGTGGTCCAGTCCCCTTGCAGATGACCCCCTCCCTCTGAGACAGGGGCAGGTCTGAGCTCTCACACCAAATGCTCAGTGTGGCTGCCAGAATCTGTGGGCAGCTCATTTAATTTGCATTGAGGGTTGAGTCCTGCTTTGTGCCCAGTGTCTGAGAATGAAAATCCTAAACCGCCCTTTGAAATAAAGAATGCAGCAGGATGAGTTATTGTCCCTGCCCCAAAGCAGACAGACCAGTGGAGAAATGCCATTGAGTCCACGGTAACACTCCACTGCCGTTTTACCTTTTTGGCTTGCTAAACTCCCTCCCAACCTTGTGGGGTCCCAGACCCCGGTATTAAGCCTAAGCCTAGACGTCTAAACTGCAAATTTACCACCCCACGGCCCAAGCCCCAGGAGCCTGAGCTGGCATGGGGCAGCCCTGGGTGTTTCATTGCAGTGTGGGCATAGCCTAGCATTACGTCCACACTGCCGTTAACACGCCCAAGTCACTATTCTCAAACCCTGGATCAGCTGATTCAGGCTTGTGAGGCTTGTGCTGCAGGGTAATAAAATTACAGTGTAGACACTTGGGCTTGAACCCAGCCTCCGAGACCCCACGAGGGGTGAGGGTCTCTGAGCCTGGGCTCCAGTCTGAGCCCAAATGTCTACAATGCAGTTTTTAGCCTCACAACCTGAGCCCCAGGAGCCCAAATCAGCTCATCAAGGCCAGCTGGGCACAGAAATTTTATCTCAGTATAGCTGCACTCTCAGGGTATGTCTCCATTGCAATGTAAGCCCAGGGTTAGCAGAAGTCATGTCAGCAGCCCCAACACATAAACTTAAACCACGAGGAAAAGACCCACCCACAAGTAAGCTGGGCAGTGTCCTTCTCCCTACAGTTCGTAAGTCCAGCAACCAAAAGTCCTTTAACATGAGCCATCCCCTCTCTGCACCCCACTCACAGCTGTTGTCCTTAGTCAGTGCAAGCCCAGAGGTGCCTCTGTAGAGTTCACCTGCCATCCTGGGTGGAAAAGGGGGAAAATAAGAAGGCACCGTACTCATTATGTTGTCTAGGGACTCACTCACCCCTCCACAGCCACCCTGACCTAAAGCTGGTGTAACACATAAATTTTAGTATGAAAACTCAGGCCCCAGCCCACTTGGCCTTGGAACCCATGTCCCCTGCCTAGCAAGTGCTGTTGAATTGAGGGTGAGTCCCTCCATCGGGATCTGCCAAGCACAGTTCCGCTGCCCTTGATTCACACAACAAGGATAACAACCCTTTATTTCTCCTGCCCCAATAACCAGGAGACTGGAAATCCAACACCAGGCAAAAGTGATCATTTTGGCAAGCAACCAAACATATTTCCAACATACTGTAAAATTCACTTGCAGACTTATACATGAAACCTTGCAAGAAAATCTTCCTGAGGGAATCTGAGGCACCTGTAGCTGGGGGGAAGGAGGGAGCTGTGCTTTGGGATTGAGGAGCACTGGGAAAAGGAGGGGGCTGTGGGTTGGGACAGAGGAGAAGGGTGAAGAGGAGCAGGCGCTGGTTGGGAGCGAGGAGCAGTGAGCAGAGGAGGGACTGAGGGTTGGGACTGAGGGGCACTGGGCAAAGAGGGGACATGGGTTTAGGCTGAAGAGTATCCTCATTTGGCGATCCAGCAGAACAGGGGAAGGCAGCAGGTGATTCTCATTCCGTAGGGATATTTTTTGTGTGTGCGTGCAGGGGAGGAACATGCTATATGCCCAGAGGCCTTTATTCCTCCACCCTGAAAGGACAGAGGGGCTGTCAGGAAGTTGCCTCTTCAATACCCCCCACACAAAGGCCCTTCTTGGGAAAGGCAAAATCCTGAAGAGAAAAAACAACGTCAAAGAGGACTCCAGAAAGACAGATTTTTAAGGTATAGTGAGCAGTTCATCACCTCACCAAGGATTTGAACCCTGGACCCTCAAACTAAGAGTCTGAGCTCACCCGCCTCATGAAGCAAAAGTGTAAGTTGGTGCAGAGGAGAAACTAGTCAAGAAAACAAGAGCAGGAAACAATAGGGGAAACCTGCTGCTCTCTCTGGCCTGGTCAACACTACAAGTTTATATCCAAATTAGCAGCGTTAAATCACATTAACATTGCATCCGTCCACACAACGAAGCCCTTTATATCGGTATAAAGGGCTCTTAATACCGGAATCTGTACTCCTCCCTGATGAGGGGAGTAGCACTGAAATCAGTATTGCCATATTGGATTAGAGTTAGCGTGGCCGCAACTCGATGCTATTGGCCTCCAGGTGCTATCCCACACTGCACCATTGTGACTGCTCTGGACAGCAATCTGAACTCGGATGCACTGGCCAGGTAGGTAGGAAAAGCCCCGTGAACTTTTGAATTTCATTTCCTGTTTGCCCAATGTGGAGCACTGATCAGCACAGGTGACCATGCAGTCCCAGAATCAAAAAAGAGCTCCAGCATGGACCATATGGGAGATACTGAAGCTGATCTCTGTATGGGGAGATGAATCTGTTTTATCAGAACTCCGTTCCAAAAGACGAAATGCCAAAACATTTGAAAAAAATCTCCAAGGCTATGATGGACAGAGGCCACAACAGGGACTCAACGCAGTGCTGAAACTTAAGGAACTGAGACAAGTGTACCAGAAAGTCAAAGAATGAAATGGACGCTCACGGAGGGAGGGGCGACTGATGACTGTAGCCATCCCACAGTTCCCACACTCTCCGAAAACCATTTGAATTCTTGGCTGAGCTCCCAAAGCCTGAAGGGTCAAAAACATTGTCGTGGGTGGTTCAGGGTATATGTCGTTCCCCCTTCCCCGTGAAAGCAAAGGGAAAAAAATCCTCTCTCATCTTTTTTTCAATGTCACTGTATGTCTACTGGATGCTGCTGGCAGGTGTGGTGCTGCAGCACTACACAGCAGCATTCCCTTCCCTTCCCTTCCCTTCCTGATGGCAGACGGTACAGTAGGACTGGTATCCATCATCGTCGTCCCGTGAGTGCTCCTGACTGGCCTTGGTGAGGTCGGCCGGGGGTGACTTGGCAAAAATGGGAATGACTCGCAGGTCATTCTCTTCTTTAAGTTTTGTCTGATGGAGATTCAGTCCTGCCTGGAATATCATAGCAGCTGGAGGCTGCCCTCCCCTCCCCCCTTTGAGCTCTGCTTGCAGAGGCAATAATGTCAGTGTTGTTTCAAATTCCTGCATTCTTTATTACTTCATCACACAAATGGGAGGATAACTGCTACGGTAGCCCAGGAGGGGTTGAGGAGGAGGGAAGCAAAGGGTGAGGCTAGAATGACATGCAGCTCATCATTTCTGTGGGATGCCTGGGGCTCTGACCCAGAGCGACCGTTTGCCTCTCTGGTTCTTTAGTAGGCTTGGCTGATAGTCTAGGCAGAATTGACTCTCCATTAGATAAAACTTAAAGAAGGGAATGACCTGAGGAGTCATTCCCATTATTGTCCATGCACCCCCAGCTGACCTCACTGAGGCCATCCAGGAGCACCTATGGCAGCAGCAGACGGTACAGTATAACTGGTAACTGTCATTGCCAACTTGCAAAGCAGCAGACGGTACAGTATGGCTTGTAACCATCTTTGCTAACTTGCAAAAAGCAAAGGGATGCTGCTGTGCAGTGCTGCAGTACCTGTTGCTGTTAACAACATGCAGTAGACATACAGTGACAGTGAAAAAAGGCTGAACAGGCTCCATGGTTGCTGTGCTATGGCATCTGCCCTGGCAATCCAGGGAAAAGGGCACGAAATGATTGCCTGCCGTTGCTTTCACAGAGGGAGGATTGAGTGACGACATTTACCCAGAATCACCAATGATGCTGTTTTTACCCCATCAGGCATTGAGATCTCAACCCAGAATTCCAATGGGCAGGGGAGACTGCGGGAACTATGGGATAGCTATCCACAGTGCAACCCTCTGGAAATTGATGCTAGCCTCGGTACATGGACGCACACAGCCGAATTAATGTGCTTAGTGTGGGCGCGTGCCCTCGACTTTATGCAATCTGTTTCCAAAAAACGGTTCCTGTAAAATCAGAATAATTCTGTAGTGTAGACATAACCTATGATTAACAACTTTGGTGGCTAATTGAAAGGCTGATGGTTCAAACCCAAGTGAAGATGGAGGTGTTCCTTTTTAAGTGATGAGAATCCAGTACATTTTATCAGGTAGAAAATCTCCTCAGTGCTGGTCTAGCCTCATTTGACAAGCATAAGTGGCATATAGGAGAAGCTTTTTTGCCAGATGCTTGGTGGTATAGTGGTGAGCATAGCTGCTTTCTAAGCAGTTGACCAGGATTCAATTCCCAGCCCATGCAATGAGATGATGTTTTCTCCCCTGAGAATTGATTTAATTTCAGTCACATTGTATCAGTTTAGTGATGGAATGAGAGAATCAGTGTCCCAAATCCCAGCAGGTAATTAAACACCCAGCGGAGGAAGAAAGGGGCGGGACTATGCAATGAGCAGTTGGAGTCATCCTGGTATTACAATGTTTGGTTTATTTTTTAAAAAAATTTCCTTTACTTCCCTCTCCCCTTTAGACTCGGAGCCTTTAAGGTCAGAAGGGACCAGTGTGATCATCTAGTCCGGCCTACTGCACTTTGCAGGCCAAAAGACCCCACCAACCCACTCCTGTAAGAGACCCTGGAGGGGAGGCAGCTTTGTGCTCTGCCCCTACCCCAGGCAGCACATGGAGGCCCTCTTCTCCCCTCCCCCCATGGGTGTGCAGAGATGTGCCAGCAGCACTAAGGTGGCTTCCTGCCCACTCTGCCTCCATCCCTGCGTGCCGCTCCCAGAAGTGGCTGGCATGTCCCAGCATCCCTTGGGGCGGGGAGAGTGTCTCCATGTGCTGCCTCTGCCCTGAGTACCAACTCCACAGCTCCCATTGGCCAGGAACTTCAACCAATGGGAGCTCTGGGAGCAGAGCCTGAAGGCAGAAGCGCATGGAGACCCCCTGGCCCCACCCACCTAGGAGCTGCTGCTGCAGGGTTGTGTGTACTGGTCACTTTGGGAGCTGCTGTGCCCAGGGTCAGCGCTACGTCTCCCGCACCCCAACCTCCTCCCCCAGCACAGACCCCGCACCCCACACCCAAATTTCCTCTCAGAGCTTTGCTTGTCTTCCTTTCACCCAGAACCATCCTCCCTCTCCTGGGCTGCAAGTAGCCACCCCAGGGAAGCCAAGAGGCAGGCACAGGATCCTACCTCCCAGCAGCCAACCGCACCTCCCCAGACTTTGCAGAATGAATGGTGGTGCTCTACTAACCCCACTTAGCCACACTGAGGCGCTTAGCTTCTGCCCTGCCTTCTTCAGCTCAACTTTCTTTTGCTCCATTGCTGCCTCACTTTCTCCTTTGGCAAATCACGCAAAGGAGGCCAGCAGGAAGAGCCGGCTGCCATAGGCCAACCTCCCAGGGCAGAGGAGGCCAAGCTACAAGGCTTCAAATGGTGACTGGCCCAGATCCTCTAGCTTTCCCCTGCTGATGCCAAGACTTTTTCTCAGCTCATTTCCCCACCCTCTGTCCTGCAGGGGTTGGGGTTATCACAGGTGTTACCCAAAATTAGGCCAGCTAGTAAGCGTAGGGAGGACTAATGACCCACCAGAGTTTGGCAGAAAACAGCACATTTATTATACTGACAGCTAAGCTCCAAAGAAGACGGTTGGGGTGTCACACTCGCATATTCATGCTCCCAGGACTGGCACAGCACTGGAGATGTCAGGATTCAGCAAGGTAAGTGTCCCACAGCGCAGTGATGGATGGTGCGATGAAGGTAATTCTTCCTGAGGCACAAAGAAATACAACACAGAGAACCACTGGCCAAGTGGTCCAGGCAAAGGGCATTCACTGGAAGTACAAGCTTGTGAGTGACTCCTGAGCACAGGGCCCCTTCCCCTTTTAAGGACCTGCTCTTCATGGCCTGTGACTAGAGATGACTTGGCTGCATCTGGTGGGTCACACTCCACCTTGGACAGTGTCCATGCTCTGAGTGTGTGAGTGCTGCCTAATTAGAGTCCCAGACACCTTGTCTATCTGCTCTTCTGCTCTTCAACCAGCCTCTTCATCCCACAAGCATTCCAGGAGGGAGGGGAGGGGAGGGGGAAAGCCACTTCACAGGTATTCAGAGAGGGAGAGGAGACAAAAGCAGGAGGGAGGGGAAGTATAACAGACCTTTTGAGCACAGAAATCACTGTTGCTTCTACAACAGCAGGGACAGGCCAGTATAAGCTGGGAAAATTAAGCCCACGTGTTCCTGCCTGGTTTCAAACCAGGTACCTTTTGCGTGTTAAGCAAATGTGATAACCACTACACTACAGAAACTTTGCTGCTATGGTTTGCCCCTCCCTTCACAAGAACCTAAGAATGGCCATACTGGGTCAGACCAAAGGTCTATCCAACCCCGCAACCTATCTGCCAACAGTGGCCAATGCCAGGTGCCCCAGACAGACTGAACCTAACATGTAATGATCAAGTGATCTCTCTCCTGTCATCTATCTCCACCCTCTGATAAACAGAGGCTAGGGATACCATTCCTTACCCAGCATGGCTAATAGCCATTAATAGATTCATAGACTCTAGGACTGGAAGGGACCTCGAGAGGTCATCGAGTCCAGTCCCCTGCCCTCATGGCAGGACCAAATACTGTCTAGACCATCCCTGATAGACATTTATCTAACCTACTCTTAAATATCTCCAGAGATGGAGATTCCACAACCTCTCTAGGCAATTTATTCCAGTGTCCAACCACCCTGACAGTTTAGGAACTTTTTCCTAATATCCAACCTAAATCTCCCTTGCTGCAGTTTAAGCCCATGGCTTCTTGTTCTATCATTAGAGGCTAAGTGAACACGTTTTCTCCCTCCTCCTGATGACACCCTTTTAGATACCTGAAAACTGCTATCATATCCCCTCTCAGTTTTCTCTTTTCCAAACTAAATAAGCCCAATTCTTTCAGCCTTCCTTCATAGGTCATGTTCTCAAGACCTTTAATCATTCTTGTTGCTCTTCTCTGGACCCTCTCCAATTTCTCCACATCTTTCTTGAAATGCGGTGCCCAGAACTGGACACAATACTCCAGCTGAGGTCTAACCAGCGCAGAGTAGAGCGGAATGACTTCTCGTGTCTTGTTTACAACACACCTGTTAATGCATCCCAGAATCACATTTGCTTTTTTTGCAACAGTATCACACTGTTGACTCATATTTAGCTTGTGGTCCACTATGACCCCTAGATCTCTTTCTGCCATACTCCTTCCTAGACAGTCTCTTCCCATTCTGTACGTGTGAAACTGATTGTTCCTTCCCAAGTGGAGCACTTAGCATTTGTCTTTATTGAACTTCATCCGGTTCACCTCAGACCATTTCTCCAATTTGTCCAGATCATTTTGAATTTTGACCCTGTCCTCCAAAGCAGTTGCAATCCCTTCCAGTTTGGTATCGTCTGCAGACTTTATAAGCGTACTTTCTATGCCAGCATCTAAGTCGTTGGTGAAGATCTTGAACAGAGCTGGTCCCAAAACAGACTCCTGCAGAACCCCTCTTGTTATACGTTTCCAGTAGGATTGGGAGCCATTAATAACTACTCTTTGAGTACGGTTATCCAGCCAATTATGCACCCACCTTATAGTAGCCCCATCTAAATTGTATTTGCCTAGTTTATCGATAAGGATATCATGCGAGACCGTATCAAATGCCTTACTAAAGTTTAGGTATACCACATTCACCGCTCCTCCCTTAGCCACAAGACTCGTTATCCTATCAAAGAAAGCTATCATATTGGTTTGAAATGATTTGTTCTTTACAAATCCATGCTGGTTATTCCCTATCACATTACCACCTTCCAAGTGTTTGCAGATGATTTCTTTAATTACTTGCTCCATTATCTTCCCTGGCTCAGAAGTTAAACTAACTGGTCTGTAGTTTCCTGGGTTGTTTTTGTTTCCCTTTTTATAGATGGGCACTATATTTGCCCCCTTCCAGTCTTCTGGAATCTCCCCCGTCTCCCATGATTTCCCAAAGATAATAGCTAGAGGCTCAGATACCTCCTCTATTAACTCCTTGAGTATTCTAGGATGCATTTCATCAGGCCCTGGTGACTTGCAGGCATCTAACTTTTCTAAATGATTTTTAACTTGCTCTTTTTTTATTTTATCTTCTAAACCTACCCTCTTCCCATAAGCATTCACTATGTTAGACATTCCTTCAGACTTCTCAGGGAACACCAAAACAACGAAGTCATTAAGCATCTCTGCCATTTCCAAGTTTCCTGTTACTGTTTCTCCCTCCTCACTGAGCAGTGGGTCTACCCTGTCCTTGGTCTTCCTCTTGCTTCTAATGTATTGATAAAAAAGTCTTCTTGGTTTCCTTTATTCCCATAGCTAGTTTGAGCTCATTTTGTGCCTTTGCCTTTCCAATCTTGCCCCTGCATTCCTGTGTTATTTGCCTATATTCATCCTTTGTAATCTGACCTAGATTCCATTTTTTTATATGACTCCTTTCTATTTTGTAGGTCAGGCAAGATCTTGTGGTTAAGCCAAGGTGGTCTTTTACCACATTTTCCATCTTTCCTACCCATCGGAATACTTGCTTTTGGGCCCTTAAGATTAATATGTCTATTAATCTTTTAACCAACACTCTCTCTCTTTTCTTTTCTAATACATTTTAGCTTACTTAATAAGAATTGGCTATAGCATGTATTTTGGGTAAGATCTAAGTTGTAGTTGAACCTATGTATGTGGCTGACCCTTTGGGATCTGAAGAATCTTTTCTTTTATATGATGAAGTAAGATTTTCAGGAATCATCATCATATCTGACAGGTGTGTCTGGACGGAGGCCTGAGGCTGGTACTTTAAGGGAACTGCGTGGTTTAAACTTCTAAGTAACCAGTGAGGTACTACAGAAGCTGTTTTGTGCTGGCTTGGTAAATCTAAGTATTGAAATAACCAGCAGTGTTTGGGATTTGTCTGCCCTGTTTTGTTTGCAGTTCACCCTGATTGAGTGACCTGAGCTGGCTCCCACGGGCAGCACTGTCACACCTACATCCAGGCTGTAGGGGTCTGGGGGATCTTAGGGGCCTTGGGGTGCACAGATACCCACGTCCAGGCCGTAGGGGTCCCTGGGGTGCTTAGAGAGTTTTTTTGGGGACACAGATACCAATCTCCAGGCTCTAGAGGTCCCAGGAGGGTTCGTGGGGGGCACATATTCCTATATCCAGGCTGTAATGGTACTGGGGGCTTAGGGGGTTAGTGGGGGGCATCGATACCTACATCCAGGCTGGAGGCATCCTGGGAGTCTTAAGGGATTTGTGGGGGCCCAAAATACCTTTGTCCAGGCTGTAGGGGTACCAGGGGGTCTTAGGGGTTCGGGTGCACACAGATACGTATGTCCAGGCTGTATTGGTCCCAGGGGGGATTGAGGTTTTGTGAGGGGCACAGATATCGACGTCCAGATTGAAGATGTCCCATGGGGGGTTAAAAGGTTTGTGGCAGTGCAAATACCTATGTCCAGGCTGTAGGAGTTCCTGGGGGTAAGGGGGCTTCTGAGGGGCACATATACCTACGTGCACACTGGAGTGTCCCGGGGGGCTTATGTAGTCTATATGGGGCACAGATACCAATGTCCTGGCTGTATAGGTCCCTGGGGGGCTTAGAGGGTTTGTGGGGAGCACAGATACCTAAGTTCAGGCTGGAGGGGTCTTCAGGGGGCTTAGGGTATGTCACGGAGTTTGGGGGAGTCCGGTCCTGCACCCCTCTTCCTGGGACTCAGAGTGACTCTCAGCCAGCCAGTAAAACAGGACGTTTATTGGACAACAGGAGCGAAGGATACAGCAGAGCTTGGAGGCACAAGCAGGACCCCGCAATCGAGTCCTTCTGGGGTTCAGGAAACTTAGTTCCCAGTTTGGGATTCCCTGAATTCCAACCACCCAGCCCAAAACCGAAACTGAACTAACCCAACTCCCTCCAGCCGGCCCCTTCCTGTGTCCAGCTTCCTGGGCAAAGGTGCTGACCCTCTCCCCCCTGCCTAGCTCAGGTTACAGGCTGAGCACGTGTCCGGTCCTAAAGTCACCCCCTGCTCTCCCATTCCCCACACAGACAGTCCCCACTCCATCACAGTAATGCCCAGAGCATTTCCCGCATGGAGCAACAGTGACACCGTGTGGCCACGCAGGGTAATGCACAGAGCATCACACCTACGTAGAGGCTGTAGAAGTCCCTGGGGGGCTTAGGCCATGTCTACATCTAAAATTTTGCAGCGCTGGTTGTTACAGCTGTATTAGTACAGCTGTATAGGGCCAGCGCTGCAGAGTGGCCACACTTACAGCAACCAGCGCTGCAAGTGGTGTTAGATGTGGCCACACTGCAGCGCTGTTGGGCGGCTTCAAGGGAGGTTCGGGGAACGCGAGAGCAAACCGCGGCGAAGCTGGTCTCCTTTCCCGGTTTGCTCTCTCGTTCCCCGAACCCCCGAACAAGCAGGTCTCCTTCCCCGCGGTTTGCTGGGTGGTTCGGGGAACGCGAGAGCAAACCCGGGAAAGGAGACCAGCTTCGCCGCGGTTTGCTCTCGCGTTCCCCGAACAAGCAGGTCTCCTTCCCTGCGGTTTGCAGGGTGGATCGGGGAACGCGAGAGCAAACTGCGGCGAAGCTGGTCTCCTTTCCCGGTTTGCTCTCGCGTTCCCCGAACAAGCAGGTCTCCTTCCCTGCGGTTTGCAGGGTGGTTCGGGGAATGCGAGAGCAAACCGCGGCGAAGCTGGTCTCCTTTCCCGGTTTGCTCTCGCGTTCCCGGAACCACCCTGCAAACCGCAGGGAAGGAGACCTGCTTGTTCGGGGAACGCGAGAGCAAACCGCGGCGAAGCTGGTCTCCTTCCCCGGTTTGCTCTCGCGTTCCCGGAACCACCCTGCAAACCGGGAAAGGAGACCAGCTTGATTACCAGAGGCTTCCTCAGGTATGCTGGGATACCTGCTTATTCCACGGAGGTCAAGAAAAGCGCTGGTAAGTGTCTATACTTGATTACCAGCGCTGGATCACCAGCGCTGGATCCTCTACACCCGAGACAAAACGGGAGTATGGCCAGCGCTGCAAACAGGGAGTTGCAGCGCTGGTGGTGCCCTGCAGATGTGTACACCTCCTAAGTTGCAGCGCTGTAACTCCCTCACCAGCGCTGCAACTTTCTGATGTAGACAAGCCCTTAGGGTTCACCATGGGCACAGATAGCTACATCCAGGCTGGAGGCGTTCCGGTGGGGATTAGGAGCTTCATGGGGGACACAAATATCTACGTCCGGGCTGGAGAGGTCCCTGGACAGCTTAGTGGGTTGTGGTGAGCATAGATACATACGTCCAGGCAGTAGTGGTCCCTGGGGGTTTAGGGAGTTGGTGAGGTGCACAGAAACCTACGTAAGGTCTGAAGGGGTCCCTGGGGGGGCTTAGTGATATTGTAGGGGACACAGATACCTACGTCCAGGCTAGAGGGGTCCTGGGGGCCTTAGGGGATTCATGTTGGGCACAGATACCTGCGTCTAGGCTGGAGGGCTTCCGGGGGGCTTAGGGGGATTATTGGGAGCTCAGATAACTATGTCGAGGCTGGAGGGGTCCCATCGTGGCCTAGGAGGTTTGTGGGGGGCACAGATACCTCCGTCTAGGCTGGAGGGGTTTCAGGGGTTTTAGAAGGGTTGTGGGGTCAGAAATACCTACGTCTAGGCTGGAGGGGTCCCGGGGGAATTAGGTGTGTTGGGGGGGAGCAGATACCTACGTCCTGATTGTAGGGGGGCCTGGGTAGCTTAGGCAGTTTGTGGGAGTCATACATACAAACATCCATGCTTTAGGGGTCCCGAGGGTCTTTGTGAGGCTCTGGGGGTAACAGATACCTACCTACAGGCTGGAGGGGTCCTGTGGGTCTTTTGGGTTTTGTGGGACGTACAGATGCCTACATCTGGGCTTGTGGGTTCCTTGGGGGGCTTAGAGGTTTGTGGGGAGCACAGATACCTTTATCCAGCCTAGATGGGTCCCAGTGGGATTAGGGGGTTGTGGGGGGCACAGATACCTATGTCAGCAGAAGCAGGATGAACTCTACCCTGACATCTGGTGGTGAATTATGGCGAATGTGGAAAAGAATTTCAGGGGCTGACCGTGTTTGCATAGGCACACCCACCCCACCTGACATGGACATGGCAGGCTGGGATGGTTGCTTTGGCAGCTGCGGTATCCCCAGTTTATTTGTTGTTGGGGCATGAGATGTGGAGTGTTGTCACCCTGATTGTGTGGATGAGGAACTGTGAAACTGCTTTGAGACAGGGATTCTCACCATCAATTGAGTGGTACTCACTAGACAAGGGAGTGGGCTCCTTGGGTGAGCCAGAAACACCAATTGTACTATATTCTCTTTTAACAATTGAATAGTAGAGCTGATTTTTGATTTTTTTAAGATTTGAAGTTTTAGGTTCCTGAGCTGAAATCATTAAAGAGTTGTGCTAGCTAGTGGGGGAGTCTGAAGCTATATTGTGGAGCAGAGCAGCTGATGGAGAGGAGCAGTTTGTGGGACTGTTGGAGTGGTCTATGGAGTGAGGGAAGCAGAGCAGTTTCTGGAGACACCTGGAGCAGATCACAGGTCAGCTGGAGAAGCAGAGCAGCTGGTGGACCGAGCAGAGCAATTTGTGGGGAAGGCAGAAGCAGAATCTCATGGAGAGGCAGGGCAGTCAGCACTGTACCATGTAAGGTGCCCCTTTCTACCCAGGCTGGCAGGGGGAAAACCCTGCAGATAGATTCTTGAACTCTGGGGCTGTGGGACTGTGGGTGATTTTGGGGTTGCTGGACTCAAGAGCCCAGGGAAAAGGACACGGCCTAGTTGAGATGTTTTCCCAATTTAATGCTATGTTGTTTATCTCATGTTATTAAACATTTTCTGCTACACCCAGACTCTGTGCTTGCGAGAGGGGAAGTATTGTCTCTTTGAGGCACCTAGGGGTGCGTATGTAAATTTTTCCCATGTCACTGGGTGGGGGTTCGAGCTGGTTTGCATTATGTTGTAGGGAAGGGACCCCTATGTATTGAACCCAGTCCTTGCTGCTATCAGTTCAGCCTGGCAGAAGGGTTCTACCTACATCCAAACTGTAGTGGTCCCTGGGGGGCTCAGGGGTTTGGTGGGTGGCACAGATACCTACGTCCAGGGTGCAGGGGTCCTGGAGGGGCTTAGGAGGTGTCACGGAGTGTGGTGGAATCCGGCCCTGCACCCTTCTTCCTGGGACACACAGTGACTCAGCCAGCCAGTAAAACAGAAGGTTTTTTTGGCCAACAGGAACAAAGGATACAGCAGGGCTTTTGGGCACAACCAGGACCCCTCAATCGAGTCCTTCTGGGGGTTCAGGAAGCTTAGTTCCCAGTTTGGGATTCCCTGAATTCCAACACCCCAGACCAAAACCAAAACTGAACTAACTCCATCCAGCCGGCCCCTTCCTGTGTCCAGCTTCCCAGGCAAAGATGCTGACCCCCTCCCCGCTGCCTAGCTCGAGTTACAGGCTTAGGTCCTGTCCCTCACCTAAAGTCACCCGCTGCTCTCCCATCCCCCACACAGACAGTCCCTGCTCCAACCCAGTAATGCCCAGAGCATTTCCCGCATGGAGCAACAGTGACACCGTGTGGTCACGCAGGGTAATGCACAGAGCATTTCCTGCATGGAGCAACAGTGACACCGTGTGGCCACGCCGGGTAATGCACAGAGCATCACACCTACGTAGAGGCTGTAGAGATCCCTGGGGGCTTAGGGGTCATGGGAGGTACAGATAGCTACGTCCAGGCTGGACACATTCCGGAGGACTTAAGGGGGTTCGTAGCATCACAGATACCTACATCCAGGCTGCAGGAGTCCCAGGGGGGCTGTGGGGGTACAGATACCTACATCTAGGCTGGAGGGGTCCTGGGGGGTATAGTGGGTTTGTGGGGGGCACAGATACCTAGGTCCAGGCTGTCGGTATCCTGGAGAGATTAGGTGGTTCACTGGGGGCTCAGATACATCCAGGCTGGATGTGTCCCGAGGAGCTTAGGGGATTAGTGGGGTGCTCAAACACCTGTGTCCAGGCTGTAGGGATCCCTGGGGGCTTAGGGGGTTCGTCGGAGTCACAGATAGGTACGTCCAGGCTGAAGAGGTCGCTGGGGCGTTAAGGGGCATTGTGGGAGCACAGATACCTATGTCCAGGCTAAAGGTGTAATAGGGGTACTTAGGGGATCAGGGCAGACACAGATACCTAGCCCAGCATCTAGGGGTCCCGAGGGGATTCGGGGATGAGGGGAACATATACCTACGTCCTAGCTGCAGGAGTCCTGGGTGGTTTAGGAGGTTTGTTGGAGTCACAGATACCTACGTTCAGGCTGTAGGGGTTCTTGTGGCTTTAGGGGGTGTCTGGGGGTCTCGGATACCTACATGCAGACTGGAGGGGTATTGGAGTGCTTAGGAGATTTATGGAGGGCACAGATACCAACGTCCTGGCTGTAAAGGTCCCTGGGGAGCTTTGCGGGTTTATGAGGGGCACAGATACCAGCGTCCTGGTTGTAGATGTTCCTGGGGCGCATAGAGGGGCTGTGATCGCACCTAACCTTACATCCAGGCTGTCGGGGTCCCGTGGGGGATTAGGGGGTTCGTGGGGAGCTCAGATAACTACGTCCAGGTTGGAGATGTCCTGGGAAGGATTAGGGAGTTTCTGGGGTGCACAAATACCTATCTCCAGGCTGTAGGGGTCCCTGTGGGACTTAAGGACTTGTTGGGGGCAGAGATAACTATCTCCCATCTTTACGGGTTGCTGGGGAGGCTTAGATGGTTTGTGGGGGGGCCAAATACCTACATCCAGGCTCGAGAGGTCCCTGGGGGGCTTATAGGGTTCGTGGGTGGCACAGATACCTATGTCCAGGCTAGAGGGGTGACTGGGGGGGGGGTTGTGGGAGCACAGATACCTAACTTCAGGCTATAGGGGTTCCAGGGATGCTTAGGGGTCGGAGCAGGCACAGATACCTACTTCCAGGCTGTAGAGGTCCCGAGGGGATTGGGAGCTCTGGGGGGCAGAGATAAATACATCCAAACTGGAGGTCTCCTTGGGGGTTTAGTGCATTTGTGGGGTTCTCAGATACCTATGTCCAGGCTGTAGGGGTCCCGGGGGGCCTTAGGGGATCGTGGGGGGCACAGATACCTAACTTCAGGCTATAGGGGTCCCAGGGGTGCTTAGGAGGTGGGGGGCACAGATACCTATGTCCAGCCTGTAGGGGTCCCTTGGGGGGCTTAGGGGTTTGTGGGGGTAAAGATACCTACATCCTGGCTGAAGGAGTCCTCAGGGGGTTCGTGTGGGTCAGAGATACCTACATCCAGGCTGTAGGGGTCTTGGGGGGCTTAGGGGGTTTCTGGAGGTCACAGATACCTCCGTGCAGACTAGATGGGTCCCAGGGGATTAGGAGGTTTATGGGGTGCACAGATGACAACTTCCAGGCTGTACAGGTTCCTGGGAGTCTTAGGGGGTTGTGGGGGACACAGATACCTATGTCAAGGCTGGAGGGGTCCCTGGAGGGCTTAGCGGTTCATGGAGGCACAGATACCTATGTCCAGCTGAGCTTTTCCCTGGGGGCAGCCTGTGCACAGCTGCGATCAGCTGTTTGCTGGGCAGGCTCTGCTGAACTGCTCCCCTTTCCCTGCTCCTGTGGGGGCTGAGTGAGTCCCCCCCCCACCAAACAACCTCAGGGGTCGGGGTGGGTGGGGGTGTGGGTCCAGCAGCAGCACAGCCCGCCCCACTCCCTGGGGCTGCCCCCCACCTCTCAGGCTGATGGCTCTGCCATGGCCTCTGCGTGAATCACTGCTCCCTGCCTGCCAGGTTCGGCTCCAGCCACAGCAACATCAGGTGCCCCGGGGAGCCCAGCTAGGCTGGGGCTGGGGGCAGTGGTAGGTTGGGGGGAGGAGAAGCTCCAGATACCGGCAGGGGGCGAGGGGAGAGGAGCCGAGCTGGAGTGGGGGAGGAGAAGCCCTGGGCCTGTGCAGGAGCTGTACTAGGGGATGGTGAAGGGGGAGAGGAGCCACCCTGGGGCAGGGAGGAGAAGCCCTGGACCCTGGCAGAAGATGTGGGGCTGAAGTCCCTGGCTTCAGAGCCCCAGCCACCTTAGTGGCAAAAGGGTCAGGGCTTCAGCCTTGCAACCACTCTGTGTGGAGCTGGCCTGAGCCCCTCTCACTCCCATCCCCCCTGTGGAGCTGGCTCCCACTCTCCAGCTGTGAAGAAATTAAGCCCCAATCTCCCCATGTTGGGATCTCCATTTCCCCCACCGTCACCCAGCCATGAATGGATTTAGCCCAGGAGGCAGGATCAGCATTGGCCCCATTTGGCAGGTGGGCTCTAGGGCACAAAGAGGTGCAGTGACTTTTCCCAAGGCTAAACAGGGAGTCTGTGGTATAGCAGAGACTCAAACCCAGAATACCTGAGCCTGAGTCCTGCGCCTTAACCGCAAGGCAACATTCCCACCGAAGGAGAGAGAACCTCCTCTGCCACTTTGAGTGTGTGGGTGGGAGCAGCCACTGGACAGAGCTGCCAGGAGGTGCGGAGGTTGGATAGTTGAGGGGTGATTAGTGGGTCTGGGGGTCTCTGGAGGGGGCGGTCATGGGACAAGGAGCAGGGGGGTTGGATGAGTTGAGGGCTCGGGGGGTGCCTGTCAGGGGGTAGAGTAGGGTCGGGGCAGGCAGGGAGCAGAGGGAGTTTGATGGGTCAGGAGTTCTGGGGGGTCCTGTCAGGGGGCAGGGAGCAGTTGGATAGGAGTGGGAGTTCTGGGGGTCTATCTGGGGGCAGGGGTGTGGATTAGGGTCAGGGGGACAGGTAGGGGGCAGGGTCCTAGGGAGGCAGTTACAGTGGGGGGGTCTCAGGAGGGGGACCAAACCCTGGGATAGGTTTTGCAGCAAGACAAGATAGCACAGTAGCCAATGGTTAACAGGTTACATAATGTCTCCACCCTTGGTCTCAAGTTAGTAAGTTAACATTTCATTAACACTTTGATAAAATGTTATTAGTATAAAATATATATGTTGAATTCTGATTTGGGGTCCATAGGAATGGAGCAACTCCTTTGATTGTCCAACAGGTACATTCCTAGCGGTTAAAGCAAAGAAACAGTGAAAGTATATGGCAATAAAGATTGTTTTCTGTGTGTCTGAAGGCAGGCATTGGTCCTTGGGAAGGGAGGTGAAAGGATGCCATATCTTATACTGACATGTGCCGACTTTTCATAAACTCACGGGTGGATCTGTGGGAAGAACGTCTCCCTACAGAAGAGACTGACACAATAGGAACAGGGATTCTTTGTTCAATCTGCAACTTTGAATAAGACACAATTCTTTAGTTCTTAGCTCCAACACCTGGCAATTTGCTGACCAAGCCAATCTTAGCAAACAAGGCTTTCTGTTAACCCAGCTTTCTTTTAGCTGGTCACTATTTGCTAGGCTTCTCGTCCCTTGACCCTACTCTGGACTTTGGGTCTGGAAAAGAGCTGGCACAATCCATAGACCAGATTGTTATATAAAATGCACATGAATTTTAACCCTTCACGTACAGTAATGGCAAAGTTCTTGGTTCAGGCTTGTAGCAGTGATGGAATAAACTGCAGGTTCAAATCAAGTCTCTGGAGTCCATCCACAGCTGGGATGGGTCATTCAGTCCTTTGTATAGAAATTCAGTTTGTAGCAATGTCCCTAAAGAGGTGTGAAGCAGGATTGGAGACAAGGCATCAGCCTTTTATAGTCTCTTGCCATGTGGTCTTTGCTTTCTTTGTCCCAATGACACTCTATCCAGCACTTGGCATAGAAAAACCTTAGAATTCTGTCCATAGGCAGGTCCCTGCATACCTTGCTGAGTCACAAGGAGTATCTGCCTTCTCTCAATGGGTCGATTGTATAGCTGATGGTCCTTAATGGGCCATCAGTCAGGCTAGGCAGAACTGACACCAACTTGTCTGGCTGGGGTGTTCCCTGGAAGCAGAGCACAAGTTTGAAATAGGGACAGGATAGAGCCAATATTCATGACGTCAACTACAAAAATGATACACATCTAGAGATAGCATCATTATAATTAACCAATCAAAACCTCTCCATAAACCCCTTACACAACAACCTTTCTACAATTTTGGTTGCAAATATAGAACCGTGGCTGCAACAGTGATCTATACAGTTACAGATTATGTCAATAACGTCACAGGAGGTGACACGGCATCAGTGAGACTGATACTGGAATACTGCCTCCAGTTTTGGTGTCCTCATTTGAAACAGATGTTGTGAAATTGGAGCTGAAGGAGCAAAGAGCCACCAAATGTTCTGAGGGCTGGAGAAAAATGCCTTCTAGTGAGTTATTGAAAGAGCTCAACCTTTTTAGCTTCTCAAAAGAAGATTGAAAGGTGATTTCATTGAAGTGTTGAAGTGCCTTAATGGAGAAAAAAGATTGGGTGTTAAAGGGCTCTTTAATCGAGCAGAGAAAGACATAACAAGACCCAATGATTGGAAGGTGAAAAGAGACAAATTCATGTTACAACTAAGCCCCAAATAGTCAACAGTGAGGATGATTCACCACAGGAACAAGCTACCAAGGAAAGTGGTGGATTCTCCATCTCCTGATGTCATTCAATGAAGACTAGATGCCTTTCTGGAATGTGTTTGCCTCAAAAGTAGCTATGGTGTCATACAGGAGGCCTGTGATATGCAGGGGGTCAGATCAGATGCTCTAATGGTATCTTCTGCCATAAAGTCAACTAATTTCTGAAAAACTGAGTGTAGCATTGGGAGCAGAGTCTGATGTTTTCCTGTCTAGCCGGCTTGTTGCCTAGAATGAACGCTCCTTGAGTGGGGTGATCCACAGGGAGTAGCTCAAACCTCCAAAGTGCCTGGCCAGGGGCAAGACATTGGCACAGCAAGGGAAGGGGTGTGGCAGTGACATCACAAAGGCCTTTTGCAGGACCTCAGACTATTGGTCAAACGTGGTGGGGAGGTGGGGACCTCACAGAGAGATGCTGACATCATCCAGGCAGGACAGGGGCGAGGGACTAGGGAAACCTCAGAGACCCCTATGGCTTTGCTTCAGCAAGTCTCCTTCTCCAGGTCTCTCTTTGAGGACTGAGAGAGTATTCGGGTTCACGGACGTGAGCGCCAGGAGGAACCTCTTTCGAGTTTTCTCGTTCCCTTGTAGTGATTTTACTAAAAAAAGCCATCCCTGTTTAGATGGTAAGAAACCTGTTCAGTCTGATCCATCTGGTGACAGTTGAGTTCTAGGCATGGAAAACACAAGCTTAAGGAGGCAGAATTTTATTCCACACCTGGGATTTTGTCTCTTAGAATCACTGGGGACACTAGGGTTTGTCCTTTTTGTTTCACATTTTCCTCCATCCCTCCCTTCCTCCCTCCCTCCCTCCTTTCACTTCGTCTCCTGCTTTTCTACTTTCTCCTGTTCCCCTCCCAACAGAAGGAGAGGGGTGTGTGTGTGTGTGTGTGTGTGTGTGTGTGTGTGTGTGGTGAGACAGTGCTCTGGAGTTCTCACTGTGGAAGGTCCACCCAAAAATGTGGGGCTGAACTAGGGCTCAGGCAGTGATCCCCACCAGTGACCTGGGCCATCCTTTGGGCTCTCTGGTGAGAACCCTCAGCCTCCCGTCCTCCGTCTCTACCCTGATTGGCTGAGCAGGGGGTTATTGACAGGGAGGAGACTCAGCTCCTTGTTGTTCTCTTTTAAGACCAAGGATATAAGTCAGAACCAGTTCTGTGTTTGATGAGTTTTGCTGCTTCCCTGCATTAATTGTCTCTGAGCAGTTCATGATTCTCTCTAACATTGCAGTTCTCCTCAAATGCTTGCTGAATAATTACTGTCAATGTCGTTGGTCTGGAGCTCATCTGAATGATGGTCGTTGGTCTGGAGCTCATTCAATGTCTGAAATTCAAGATCCGATGGTTAGTTTGAAAATCAGGGCTCTGGAGGCCTATTCCCAACTCTGCCTCTGACTGTCTCTGTGACCTAAGACAAATCAATTCTCCTTTCTCAGCCTTAGCTTCTCCCTCTTTCAAGTAGGGATAATAATGATCCGCTCCGACGTACCTCACGGTGCATGGAGGCAGGGCTGGCTCTAGGTCTTTTGCCGCCCCAAGTAAAACAAATTTTGGCTGCCCCCACCCCATCCCTGGGCCCCCCACACACACTCTCCTGCTGCCCAAGCCCTGGGCTCCCCCCCCACCTGCACCCCCTGGCATTCCAACTCTGGGCGTCCTCCCAACCGCATCCCCCTGCCATCCCAGCCCTGGGCTCTCCCCTCCACACACCCGTGCTGCCCCAGCTCTGGGCTCTCCCCGCCCACCAGTGCTCCCCCACCCACACACCCCCTGCCGTCCCAGCCCAGCCTGACTGGCTGTGTGACCTGAGACAAGTCAATTCTCTTTTTCAGCCTGAGCTTCTCCATCTTTCAAGAAGGGATAATAATGATCTACTCCTACCTACCTCACAGTGGGTGGAGGATGGGGATCCATTGGAGAGTGTCACTAGGAGTAGGGCATAATATGAGGTGTCCTATCACGTTTACTCAGAGAAGATTAACACATAATAGAATAGCTGAAACAGTCTATTTTATTTGTTTTTTTTATTTTGAAATTGGTAAAAGCAGCAACGACTTAGCTCAGGCTGAAGCATCTGATCTAATGTTCGAGCTTTAAGTGTCTCCTCTTTGCGTGTGATGAGACAATTTAACACACTGTGACAAGCAGGAGATGCTTTTGTTTTCAACAAAATACTTTTGCAAAGAACTTTCATCCTACTTGTTATGATTTTGAGAAACAAACCGGTTTAGTCTGAATGGGATTTTCTGATAAAAATGGTTTCAATGAAATTTCCCCACCATCTCGATTCCTGGGCTCTATCCCTACCTCTAGGGGAGAGGGGGACGGTTTGTCCTTTAGAACAGGAGTCAGGACCAGTGGCTTCTCTTTCTGGCTCTGCCACTACCTTTCTGTGTAGGCCCTTGGGTAGGTCACTTCCCTTCTCTGTACCTCAGGCTCCTCCCCATCTGTCCAATGGGAACAGGGACAGTTCTCAAACTCTGAGCAGTCATGAGCCTGAGTGAGATAAGGGGCATTAAAGCCCTGTGTGAAGGAGAAAGGGGAGTTTCACAGTGTTTAGCACCAAGGAATTCTAAAGTTTGCTAAAGTGTCTAGTCTGCGGAAACAAGAAATGGTCAGGGCCTAACTTTTTTAAAGCCCATTCAGGGATGTGAGTCCCTGTCTTTTAGGTACCTGGGGTTCTTTGCCAGCAGGAGAGAAGAGGTTCCTGCCTCCATTTTTGTGGCCTAAACAAACCGGCTGTTGTGGCCCAGTTCTCGTCTGAGATCCCTGAAAAAGAACATCTTCCCATCCATGAACAAGACAGGACCTAACATGCTAGTTACATTTTAATAACACAAAAGCCTCCTCAAACCCAGTGTCACAATCACTGGAATGATTTTGACTTGATATTTTACTGGCTGCAGACACAAAGCGAGTTAAATTACAGTTTCTGTTCAGAGTCAGTGCACACACAAGAATCCGGAGGCTTTTCATTCCTTAGGTTCTGCTGCCATTTCATTTCTGTCCTCTTCCAAGATTGATCATTGTGCAAAGCAATGTTTGGCCTTGGGAGTGTCCCCTCTGATCCTGCCTGCCGCCTACGGGCAATTTAAAAGGGCCCAGAGATCCCTGCCACCACCACCACCAGCACAAGGGGGCTAAAGCAGTTTCCTGCTCGCCCTCACTCCATGTGGCATGCCACCCTCGGAAGCAGCTGGCACATCACTGCAGCCCCTGGGGCGTGTGGGGGTCTCCCCAAGTGCCAACTCTGCCTACTGTGGCAATGGGAGCTGTGGGGTGGAGTCTGCTGGCAGCGGTGCACAGAGACACTCCCAGCCCTCCTGCTTAGAGGCTGCTTCCAGAGAGGGGTGCGCATTGCTTTTTGGAAATGCCCGAGGTAAATGTTGCACCTCTCACCCTCTCCTCCACCTCAAACACCCTGCTCCAACTCAAACCCCATATCCGCACCCAAACTCCCTCCAAGAACCTGCCCACCACACCCACTCCTGCACCCCAACCCTCTGACTGAGCCCAGACCCTGCACCCAAAGTCTTTCCCGGAGCCCAATCCCTCTCCCTCCCACACCCAAGCTCCCTCCCAGAGCCTGACACAGGTGTTGGGTGGGGCAGGACTTGGTCCCATTCTGGGCACCACCAAAAATTATACAAACCTGCCACCTCTGTCCAGCCCAACCTTCTGCTGATTCACCTCAGCCCACACCCGTGCAGAGTTTGAAGCTTTCATTGCTTAAATGCAAGGACACTGAGGGATTTCAGCTCCCCTTTGCCCAGAGGGAAGCTTCACCCCACTCCCAACCAGGTTCTTGTCCACGGGATCACTGTAGGGGGGTTGGGTCCCTCTGAGTCTTTTCTCTCTCTAGGACAGGTCAGGGTGCAATAACTGGGGCAGCTGAGCACCCAGGACCTTCTGTGGGGCTGCCATTCCCCTTCCCCTTCTGTGGTCCCATCTGTCACTGGCTCCAGCCTTTTTTCTATCCATCGTCAGCACCATCTCAAGCCAGCTGCACCCGCCTCAAAAAGTCAGTGTCCCCTGGTGGGTGTAAATCACTGACCTCTCTCCTCTCTGAGCACTGACGGCCCCTCTGTTTCCTTGCCTCTCAGGCTGTGCAGATGGGACCTTTCCCTCCAGTGCTGGAGGATTCGCCCTTCTCATCTACCATTGTCCCAAGCAGCACAGCGGGTGGGAATCTTAAACATACCGAGGTGACTTAGGAGCAGAAACTCCCCCAGGACCTTCCATGCAATTGTCCCTTGCCCCTCACTGAGCAGGACTGAAGCTCGGGCAGGGAGCCTGGTGGGCCACATCCCCTCTGGGCATGAGAAAAGCAGCAGGGTGAAAAAAGAAACTGAAGATGCAGGGGATTGAACCTAGGGCCTCATACATGCAACGCATATGCTCTACCACTGAGCTACATCCCTACCTTGGGCAAGTCCCTGCTCTGAGGGCTGAACCTACTGTCCTGGAGGTTGGTGGCTCATGGGAACACTTTGCAGCAGGGCCAGATTCTACACAGCAGAGGAGGAGAGAGAGTGCATGCCCTGGATCCAGGGTGCAGCGATACAAGACTCAGCCCTCACACTGCATTGGATGGGTGCAGGAGTGAAAGTAACTTACAGGATTTACCAGTACTGCGGGAGTCCTGAGGAGGCGTGGCCTCATCCAGAAGAGGTGTGACCTCTCAAGAGTTAAAGGCCTTGGGGCACCAGCTATGGCTGGGAGACCCAGAGCCTTTAAATCAACCAGGGGCTCCTAGCTGAACAGGAGGCTGGGAGCCCCCTGGGGCTCATGGGGCAAATTAAAGGGCCTGGGCCTCCAGCCACCAGGAGAACCCCAAGTTTTGTGGGCCTGGGGCAGGGATTTAAAGGGCCCAGAGCTCCTGCCACTGAGGGGAGCCCCGAGCCCTTTAAATCCCAGCCCCAGCCCGGTCACCAGAGCCGCGACCGGGATTCAAAGGACTCTGGGCTCCCTGCAGCGGTGGGGAGCTCTGAGCCCTTTAAATCTCAGCTGCAGCTGGGATTTAAAGGGCTCTGGGCTGCCTGCAGCCGCGGGGAGCTCTGAGCCCTTTCAATCCCAGCCCCAGCCCGGCCGCCGGAGCCCTGGCCATGGGCAGTCCAGAGCCCTTTCAATCCCCACCATGGACACCAGTGCGGTCCAACATGGCGTACTGGCTCTTTTTGGTACGCCATACCAGACTGGACCGGCTTACTTTCACCTCTGGGTGGGTGGGTGGTGCTGCAATCCCCTACTAGAAAGTAATGGTGGTGGGGGACTCTGTGAGCAGCTCAACACCCAACCCTGGTGGCAGACGCAGTGTGGGGGACTCCAGGTGTTTCTAGGATCCACTATTTCCACCTGCCTGTAAAATCCAGCTTTCCCCAGCACATTCACTGCAGTGCAATTGGGTCAGTGTTTCCATGGTTGCACAGCAAAGAATCGCTCCCAGTTTCCTCTCTATCTGCAGCAGGATTAGTCTGTGTCGGTGATTAATGAGGTGGATCTTGTAGTTTGTTATTCATTCCCCACCTTGATAATTCAAACAGTCCCTTTCCTACTCAAATCCCCAGCACCTCAGTGACCCTGGTAGCAGAGGTTGAGTTTTCCCTGATGGCCTGAGATTTTCAGGGGTCTTTTTCCCTCCAGCTGGAGTGAACTCAGCTTTTCCCCATCGCAGATATTCCATGAAATAACAACAGCAGTATAAAGAAAGAGGGGAGGGAATATACCACACCCAGGGCTGGATGTGCCCAGGGCCCACCTGCTTGGCCATTGGTTCCATGGAATTTGGCCACTTGCTTTGCACAAGGGACAGAGAAAGATCTTGCTGTTCCTGTGTCTGTGCAAAGAAAATTGTGCTTCTGTATGAAAGAGAGGTGGGAAATGGCCCATGATGGGACAATATCCCCAGGATTTAGACCTAAGGACTCAGGTTGAGAACTGGTTTAACTCCACTCATCTGGGATTTAACAAATTCCCTTCCACGGAGACACTGGGAACTTGTGACCTTGATCCAGACTCTCTGCAGCTTCAGGCTGCTTTAACTCCTGGTAAAAACCTGAACTTGATTCCAAGAAGGGAGAGAGGAGAAGCCTGAAGTTGCCTTTGGTCCAAGGCTGGGATCTCCTGGATGGGTAGAAACGTCCTTCCCTGCTACCAGGGAACAGCAGCTACTGGAGACATAGCAGAGCTCAGAGGAAGGGGGATTGTTGAATGCACTTTATGCGCACAGGGCCCCACTAACTCTAAATCCCCCACTCTAGCAGGAACTTAGAAAGTCAGACCTCAGTCAATGGCAGGACTGGGCTTTGAAAAAGAGATTCGTTTTTCCTCCCCGTCATGAGAAAGAAAGTAAGAGCTGGCAGCTCTGGTGCAGAAAACCACTTTTTCCTCTAGCTGCGGAGCTTCCAACCAGGTGCAGACGACTGGTGTCTCCTGAAGGGGGGGGCACAATGTCAAGGTTCAGCCCCATCCCCTTGCAATCAACAGCCCCCCCAGCTGTGAACAGTGCAGGGAGAGGAAGCAGCAAAGACAGCCTCTCTCCACTCACCCCTGCAGCAGCTGCTGGACAGAGAGGGGGCCTGGCAGCACCACATGATGCAGCAGGCGATAGCTAACCCAGGTGCGGCACATGACCCCACACACGTCCTCTGCCAGTGTTGCCTCTGAAATTAGGAACACTGGTGAGTTCAGGGCACAGCTGCACACCCAGAAGAAAGCCCAGCACGACACACCCAGGGTGAAGGGGGTGCTAACGCCTGGCATCAAACCAGAAACCTTTAGATCTTCAATCCAATGCACTCCCAGTTGAGCTACTTTGGCAAGGACCAGGCCCACCAGGAAGGCTTAATACATGAGCTGCAGCACATGCTGGAAAGATTTAAATCTGGATGTCACAAAGCAGGAGCCAAGCAGTGGACTTGGCCCGGAGGGGCAGGCTGGGGTTTCCTATATCCCATTCACTCAAGCCAGCACCTGCCCCCTCACAAGCTGTCACTGGCACCCCCAGGTCGGCAAGAAAGGAGCAGCGGTTCTCACTGGAACAACCTCACCCACAGCTTGCAGGCTCCTCCTAAGCCTAAAAGGGAAAACCATCTTTCCAGAAAGCAACTGACTAGGACTCATCATTCTCAATAGAACATCTCTCCAGTCAGCAATGGCAAATGCAAGATGGACATCGCTTGCTATTTTAGCACTTGGAAATGTCATCAACTAGTCTCTGGATCTCTCGAATGCTGCGCTTCAGCTCATGGGGGAAAGGTGAGAGAAGCGACCTTTCAGCTAAAGGCCTGGGGTTAACATCCTAACGCTGTCTCCTACTGTAACACTACTTAATACTGGCCAGCCCTGTGCTGGTGACAGTTAAATTGCTAGGTGTTAGTACAGTTCAGTTACTGTCAAAATTAAAAAGTTTCTATATGCTTAGAGGAAATGAATTTGTTTTATTTGCTTATATGTGGCATGAATAAATACAGGTTTACAGAACCTAGCCTGCAAATTTAGCATCTTATATGACAGAGAAAGTCATGCATCGAAATCATAAAGTGAGCTACAAATGCAATGAAAAATAAGATATTCAAAATTTTAACATGGGGGGGGCACCGAAGACATGTCTTGCGTGAGGTGCCCCTTGGTCTAGGGGAGGCCCTGTCAGGGAGAACAGGAGTTAGTGTCACATGCCTATTTTCAGGCTGTAATCTGTGGGCACCCTGCTCTGCGGGAGGGATCGTGGTAGCCCAGACTCAGGGCTGGAACAGACCCCTGATTGAGGGGGTGGCTGCATGGTTTACAGCGCTCTGATGTCTCAGACAATGTGTCTCTCTCAAAGCCTCAGATCTGTGTCCCCAGAAGGCTCCTGTGCTGCCTCCGCTCCTTTCACCTTCTACAGCAAGGAGCAGCAGCAAGGGTCAGGGATGAGCCATAGGCACTAGGTGGGGGGCAGAGGCTTCAGGAGCCCAGAGTGTTTGCCTGTCTGGGCATTTTGGCTGATACCTCAGGGACACATTGTGAGGCAGAATCCCAGGCATCTGTATGAAAGGAGCATAAAGACGTAAGAGCAGCCAGACTGGGTCAGACTGGGTCCATCTCGCCCAGTGTCCTGTCTTCCCACAGCGGCCAAAGCCAGGCGCCCCAGAGGGAATGAACAGAACAGATAATTATCAGGTGATCTATCCCCTGTCACCCACTCCTAGCAAACAGAGATTAGGGACATCTTTCCTGCCCATCCTGGCTCAGAGCATGTCCTCCATGAATTGATTTAGCTCTTTTTTTGAGCCCTGTTATAGTCTTGGCCTTCACAAGATCCTCTGGCAAGGAGTTCCACACGTTGACTGTGCATTGTGTCAAAAAATACTTCTGTTTGTTTGTTTTCAATGTGCTGCCTATTAATTTCACTTGGTGACCCCTAGTTCTTGTGTTATGAGAAGGAATAAGTAACACTTCCTTATTTACTTTCTCCACACCAGTCATGATTTTATAGACCTCTATCATATTTCCCCTTGGTCATCTTTTCTCCAAGCTGAAAAGTCCCAGGCTTATTATTCTCTCTTCATATGGCAGACACTCCATACCCCTTTTCTGAACCTTTTCCAATTCCAATACATCTTTTCTGAGATGGGGTGACCGTATCTGCAAGCAGCATTCAAGATATGGGCATACCATGGATTTATACAGCGGCAATAAGATTTTCTCTCTTATTTTCTATCCCTTTCCTAATGATTCCCAACATTCTGTTCGCTTTTTACCGACCACTGCACACTGAGTGGATGTTTGCAGAGAACTATCCACAGTGACTCCAAGATCTCTCACTTGAGTGGCAACAGCTATTTTACATCCCATCATTTTATATGTAGAGTTGAGATTGTGTTTGCCAATGTGCATCACTTTGCACTTATCAGCATTGAATTTCATCTCCCATTTTGTTGCCTTTTCACCTAGTTTTGTGAAATCTCTTTTTAGCTCCTCACAGGCTGCTTTGGACTTAACTATCCTCTGTAGTTTTGGATCATCTGCAAATTTTGGCACCTCTCTGTTTAGCAGATCGTTTATCAATATGTTTACTAGTCCTGGCCCCAGTATAGACACCACTAGGTACCAATTTGCATCCTGAAAATTGACCATTTATTCCTACCCTTTGTTTCCCAGCTTTTAACCAGTTATTGAGCCATGTGAGGACCTTCCAGAGGTGAAAGTAAGCCGGCATGTTCTGGTATGGGGTACTGGCAAGAGCGGGTACGCTGTGCCAGCCCGGCCTGGCTTTCCCAGTCTGGTGATTTAAAGGGCCCAGGGCTCCCTGCAGTGGCCGGAGCCCCAGGCCCTTTTGTCATAAACAGATAGCTAAGGGTTAATGTCTCTTTCACCTGAAGCACCTGACCAGAGGACCAATCAGGAAACCGGATTTTTTCAACTTTGGGTGGAGGGAACTGAGTGTTTTTGTCTTTGTTTTCTGCCTGCCTGCTTTCTCTGAGCTTTGGAGAAGTAGTTTCTTTTTTCTAGTCTTCTGTTTTCCAAGTGTAAGGACAAAGAGATCAGATAGTAAGTTATATGGTTTCTTTTCTTTGGTATTTGCATGAATATAAGTGCTGGAGTGCTTTGATTTGTATTCTTTTTGAATAAGGCTGTTTATTCAATATTCTTTTAAGCAATTGACCCTGTGTTGTATCATCTTAATACAGAGAGAACATTTGTACTTATTTTTCTTTCTTTTTATATAAAGCTTTCTTTTAAGACCTGTTGGAGTTTTTCTTTACTTCAGGGAAATTGAGTCTGTACTCACCAGGGAATTGGTGGGAGGAAGAAATCAAGGGGAGATTTGTGTGTTGGATCGCTAGCCTGATTTTGCATTCCCTCTGGGGGAATAGGAAAGTACTTTTTGTTTCCAGGATTGGGAACGGAGAGGGGGAGTCCCTCTGTGTAGTTTCACAGAGCTTGTGTCTGTGTATCTCTCCAGGAGCACCTGGAGGGGGGAAGGGAAAAAGGATTATTTCCCTTGGTTGTGAGACTCAAGGGATTTGGGTCTTGGGGTCCCCAGGGAAGGTTTTTCAGAGGGACCAGAGTGCCCCAAAACACTCTAATTTTTTGGGTGGTGGCAGCAGGTACCAGGTCCAAGCTGGTAACTAAGCTTGGAGGTTTTCATGCTAACCCCTATATTTTGGACGCTAAGGTCCAAATCTGGGACTAAGGTTATTACATGAGTGGCAGCTGGTGGGAGATAGACAGAACCCAGAAGCCAGTAGAAATATTATATTTTTCTTTTCTCTGCTAAGGGCTTTTTAGCAGAGAGAAACAGTTGGTTTTAAAAGGGAACCAGAGAGAATTTTTTTTTCTGCTCTCTCTCGCAGTTTGTGGCTTGCATGTTAAGGGTCTTTTGTCATGCAATAGCCCTCCCATTAGGAGTCAAGTACCAGCACTTATAGGCATGCAAATAAAGTGGTTTTTCTGGTTTCCCTTCATTGAACATTAGCTAGAGAGAGAAAAGGAAAATTAGCTAAAGGCACTGTTGCTAGGCAGACTTCAGGAGGCAACAGAGAACCTGCAGTGCAGAAGATAAACACCGGAGGGCACCCCAACACAAGAAAACAGGAATCATGACTTCTAAGGCAAAAATTGACGCCGAAGAGCAAATCAAAGAAGCTGAACACAGGCGACAACTGGAAATAAAACAAAAAGAGATGGAGATGAAAGAAAGAGAAGAACAGATCAAAGAGGCAGCCTTCCAAAGAGAACAGGCAGCCCAAGAGGCAGCACACAAAAGAAAACTAGAAGAAGAAGAGGTGGCCCACCGCCGAGAAATGGAAAAGCACCAAAAAGAAATGGAAAAGCACCAAAAAGAAATGGAAAAACAACAAAAAGAAATGGAAAAACAACAAAAAGAGAATGAAGAGAAGGAAAAACAGAGAAAACATGAACTGGAGTTGGCAAAAGCTGGGCTGCATGTGCCAGCCAACCCTAACAACCCGGCGCCCATTATTGCTCCACAGCACAGGAAATTTCCCACCTACAAGGCAGGTGATGACACCGAGGCCTTCTTGGAAAATTTTGAAAGAGCCTGTCTTGGGTACAGCATTCCCGAAGACCAGTACATGGTAGAATTGAGGTCACAGCTCAGTGGACCTTTAGCAGAGGTGGCAGCTGAAATGCCTAAGCACCAAATGAATGACTATAAACTTTTTCAAACCAAGGCCAGATACAGGATGGGGATAACCCCAGATCATGCCCGTCGGCGTTTCAGAAACCAAAAGTGGAAACCAGAGGAGTCATTTCCCAAACACGCCTACTACATTGCAAAAAACTATGAGGCCTGGCTAACAGGAAACAACATTCAAACCTTGGAAGAACTGAACCTCCTCATACAAATGGAGCAGTTCTTGGATGGTGTTCCTGAAGACATCACACGGTACATACAAGATGGACACCCCAAGAATATCGCTGAGGCGGGGGAGATTGGAGCCAAATGGATGGAACTGGCAGAAAGCAAAAAAGCTACTGTCAAGGGGAACGATTACCCCAGGGGGCACACAGACCATAAACCCTACAACCGAGGACAGCCAAAGACCCCACATACCACCCAAGTAAAGCCACAGATACCCTACCCTTCAACCTCACCAGTCTCCAGTAACTCACCTCGGCCCAGTGACCCATCAGATGGAAGATGCTTTAAGTGTAATGAACTGGGACATATCAAGGCCAAGTGTCCCAAGAACACCATGCGAGTGCAATTCATTACACCACCATCACACCAAAGATCCCCAGGCCCGGATGCCTCTCAAATACCCTTGGAGCGAAGGGAAAATTTGAGAGTGGGCGGAAAGAAGGTTACTGCGTGGAGAGACACGGGGGCACAAGTGTCAGCTATCCACCAATCCTTCGTTGACCCCAAATTCATCAACCCAAAGGCCAAAGTTACAATTTACCCCTTCATGTCACAAGCTGTAGACTTGCCTACAGCTCAACTGCCTGTCCAGTACAAAGGCTGGTCAGGAATGTGGACTTTTGCAGTCTATGACAATTATCCTATCCCCATGCTACTGGGGGAAGACTTGGCCAACCAGGTGAGGCGGGCCAAGAGAGTGGGAATGGTTACACGTAGCCAAACCAGGCAAGCTTCCAGACCCATTCCTGTTCCTGAGCCGTCCACAGAGGCCCCGTCTGTGTTACCAGAGACCCAGGCAGAGGTAGTGGACCCGGATTCCATGCCTACCACTGAAACAGACCCAGCATCTCCAGTCCCAGGCCCGGAACTGGAACAGCAACCAGCACCAGCAAGTGCAACCCCATCTTCAAACTCAATGCCAGAGGGCGCCAGCGAGCCAAAACTGGCAGAAGCAACAGACAGCCATACCCAAAAGGCTCAGCCAGAGCCTGAAATACCCTCAGGTGCACCAGCGGAGAGCGGTTCACCAGCAACGGAAACAACCCCATCACCTACATCGCTTCCAGAGGGACCAAGCCCAAGTCCACAGTCTGAGGAAGAACTGGTGACCCCAGCCTCAAGGGAACAGTTCCAGGCTGAGCAGGAAGCGGATGACAGCCTTCAGAAAGCTTGGGCGGCGGCACGGAGCACCCCACCGCCTCTCAGCTCTTCTAATCGATCCCGGTTTGTTATAGACCAAGGACTTTTATACAAGGAAATTCTTTCTGGTGGACACCGGGAAGAATGGCAGCCGCAAAAACAGTTGGTGGTTCCAACTAAGTACCGGGAGAAGCTCTTAAGCTTAGCCCATGATCATCCCAGTGGCCATGCTGGGGTGAACAGAACCAAGGACCGGTTGGGGAAGTCCTTCCACTGGGAGGGGATGGGCAAGGACGTTGCCAAGTATGTCCGGTCTTGTGAGGTATGCCAAAGAGTGGGAAAGCCTCAAGACCAGGTCAAGGCCCCTCTCCAGCCACTCCCCATAATTGAGGTCCCATTTCAGCGAGTAGCTGTGGATATTCTGGGCCCTTTCCCAAAAAAGACGCCCAGAGGAAAGCAGTACGTACTGACTTTAGTGGACTTTGCTACCCGATGGCCAGAAGCAGTCGCTCTAGGCAACACCAGGGCTAACACTGTGTGCCTGGCCCTAACAGACATCTTTGCCAGGGTAGGTTGGCCCTCTGACATCCTTACAGATTCAGGGTCTAATTTCCTGGCAGGGACCATGGAAAAACTGTGGGAAACTCATGGGGTAAATCACTTGGTTGCCACCCCATACCACCATCAAACCAATGGCCTGGTGGAAAGGTTCAATGGAACTTTGGGGGCCATGATACGAAAATTCATCAACGAATTCTCCAATAATTGGGACCTAGTGTTGCAGCAGTTGCTGTTTGCCTACAGGGCTGTACCACATCCCAGTTTAGGGTTTTCACCATTTGAACTTGTGTATGGTCACGAGGTTAAGGGGCCATTACAGTTGGTGAAGCAGCAATGGGAGGGGTTTACGCCTTCTCCAGGAACTAACATTCTGGACTTTGTAAGCAACCTACAAAGCACCCTCCGACACTCTTTAGCCCTTGCTAGAGAGAACCTAAAGGATGCTCAAGAAGAGCAAAAGGCCTGGTATGACAGACATGCCAGAGAACGTTCCTTCAAGGTAGGAGACCAGGTTATGGTCTTGAAGGCGCAACAGGCCCATAAGATGGAAGCATCATGGGAAGGGCCCTTCACGGTCCAAGAGCGCCTGGGAGCTGTAAACTACCTCATAGCATTTCCCAATTCCTCACTAAAGCCTAAAGTGTACCATGTTAATTCTCTCAAGCCTTTCTATTCCAGAGACTTACAGGTTTGTCAGTTTACAGTCCAGGGAGAGGATGCTGAGTGGCCTGACGGTGTCTACTACGACGGGAAAAAAGACGGTGGCGTGGAAGAGGTGAACCTCTCAACCACCCTGGAACGTCTGCAGCGGCAACAAATCAAGGAGCTGTGCACTAGCTTCGCCCCATTGTTCTCAGCCACCCCAGGACGGACTGAACGGGCATACCACTCCATTGATACAGGTAATGCTCACCCAATCAGAACCCCACCGTACCGAGTGTCTCCTCATGCCCAAGCTGCTATAGAACGGGAGATCCAGAACATGCTACAGATGGGTATAATCCGTTCATCTACCAGTGCATGGGCATCTCCAGTGGTTCTGGTACCCAAACCAGATGGGGAAATACGCTTTTGCGTGGACTACCGTAAGCTAAATGCTGTAACTCGTCCGGACAACTATCCAATGCCACGTACCGATGAGCTATTGGAAAAGTTGGGACGTGCCCAGTTCATCTCTACAATAGACTTAACCAAGGGGTACTGGCAAGTACCGCTAGATGAACCTGCCAAGGAGAGGTCAGCATTCGTCACCCATGCGGGGGTGTATGAATTCAATGTCCTTCCTTTCGGCCTTCGAAATGCACCCGCCACCTTCCAGAGGCTGGTAGATGGTCTACTAGCTGGACTGGGAGAATTTGCAGTTGCCTACCTCGATGATGTGGCCATTTTTTCAGACTCCTGGCCCGAACACCTACTACACCTGGAAAAGGTCTTTGAGCGCATCAGGCAGGCCGGACTAACTGTTAAGGCCAAAAAGTGTCAAATAGGCCAAAACAGAGTGACTTACCTGGGGCACCCTTAGCTATCTGTTTATGACACCTTTAAATCACCTCCTGAGCCCCCCTGCTGGAGCCCTGGGACCTTTAAATCACCTCCCAAGCCCTTCTGCTGGAGCCCCCGGGAGCAAATCACTGCCATAAATGCTGCTCTCTCCTGCACTAAGAACACAGAGCAGGGGCGGTGGGAGCTTCCTTACAGTGGGGTAGGGGCACCATTGTCTGAACTGTGGCACTCTCATGACACCCCTTCCCCAAGGAACCACACTCACACCACCCCTCCCCCTGAGGCCACCCCCAACAGGACGCCTCTTCCTCCCAAGACTCCACCCTTCCCCCCACCTCCATCACTTGTCCTAACAGCTGGTAAAGAGTGGTGGGGCCATGACCCCCTAACCCCCTGTTCCAGCACACCTGACAAGAGCTAAGCAGGCCGCAGCGTGCATGTATGACAGAGGCTGCTGTGCTGTGCTGAGCTGAGCCAGTGAGGGCTGTGCCCATCCCACTTCCTCAGGACTGGTTGCTCGCAGCAGCTGTCTGAACTTAGAGACGGTGTGGGCACACGAGTGACCAACACACTCACTCTTCCCCAACACACACACTCCCTTCTCCCCCCACACACAAACACATTGCAGTTGAAAAGCAGATGGCAATCTAGTAGGATTCCCATGGAACAATGGGATAGAGAAACCTGCATCATGTGATGCTGTACCAGCCTGTGAGGCATTGCAAACCCTTCCCAAAGCACCTGCAGCCAGTTGCACAGCTACCCACAGTGCACTGCTCTCTGTGGCCATCCAAGAGTCTAGCCTGGATGTGCTCTGGTAAGACAAGAGGCATAGTGTGGACATGCAACAGCTGTTTAATTCAAACACTTTAAAGCCACATTATCCAATAGTGTAGATATAGCTTGAGAGCAAGACAATACTCAACTCTGTTGAAACTAAAGGACCACAACTTCCTCCGTAGTTGACAGGATTTGAAGCAGCGTGGGGAAACCCCAATGGATTTCTAGCCCATCACCTTAACCACTCAGCCACAACTACTTGCTCAAGATGTGTCTCTCACTGCACTCTAGTTCTGTTCTCATTGAGTGATCAATTCCAGATGTTCCCTCAGACCAGCTTCCACAACACACACACTGCTGTGCCATTGTTTAAGTGTGTCCCTGGCTGAACTGCAAGAATTCCTGCTCATTTCCCTTCTGGTTGGAGCATGAGGAGAGTGTGTTTGTGGTCAATGACATTCCTGTAGATTGTTGTCCATTTCCTGCCTTGATCATTCAGACAGTTCCTTTACCATCATATCCCCAGCACATCAGTGATTGCAATAGCAGGGGGCAGGTTTTCTCTGGGGCACTGAGATTTGCCTAAGGGGTTGGTGGCTCCTTTCCTTCCTCACCCTGGAGTAAACTCAGCTTTTTATTCCATCCTTGATGTTTCAAGGAATAACAAGAGATGACTGAGCAAAGAGGTGGACAGGGTGAGTCCCAGGGGAAGGGTAGAGAGGTGGGGGAAGCAGGAAGACCTTGGGGTAGGGAGTGGAGAGGCACAAGGAGGCCTTCGGGGAGTAGAGGAGCAAGCAAAAGGTGGACCAGCAGGCGTCAGCCAAAGAGGAAGAGCAGGGGTGGGAAATGGCCAAATGGGAGTGAGGGCAGAGCACAGGTGGGGCCTCAGAGGGAGGAGAATGAGTCAAAGAGGTGGAGTGGGTAGGTCCACCCAGAGGATTCAGAGAGCCTGAGGCAAAACAATTTTGAGGGCCCCTTCCATAAAAAAAAGTTGCAATACTATATTCTCATGGGATCCCTGCAGGGCCTGGGGTAAATTTCCCCACTTGCCCCCCCTCTGGGTGACCATGCCCTCAGCCTCTCCTCGTAAGTCCCCTGCCCCCTAATCATTTTTGTTGCCCTCCCCTAGACTCTCTCCAATTTGTTTCTGTAGTGGGAGGGCAAAAACTGGACACAATGCTCCAGATGTGGCCTCACCAGTGCTGAATAGAGGGGAACAATCACTTCCCTCGATCTGCTGGCAATGCTCCTACTTATCCAGCCCAATACAACCAGTTACCCATATTGAATGCAGACCCAGCAATATTTGGTCAGTTGGTTACTGTCCATTCAGGAGGTTCTTTCCTACCTAGTCATAAAGAATGAAGAGGCTCTAAGCAGAGAGGAGAGAGCTGTCCCGTCCGTGCAGTTAATCCATCTCCCAGAGAGGTGGTAGCTATGTCACTGGGGGAAGTTATGTGGTGGGTGTGCAAGCTGTGGTGTCTCCATGTATCTATAAGTTTAATCAAACCCCATTTTTAAAAGCACTGTGGTCTGGGAAAAGAACAGGAGATCTCTGAGGCAGGGCCTGTCCTTCAAAATCTTTAAGATCACTGACTTACCCCCACAGCAGTCGTGGGGGTATAGCTCAGTGGCAGAGTGTTTGACTGCAGATCAAGTAGTCCTTGGCTCTAATTCCAATGCCCACTTTTAAACCTCTTCTTTCAACAAAAATAATTACATTTCCATTATGTTGAGGAGTTCCACTGAATAGGGATCCCTGAAATGAATGGAAACACTCAATATTTTCCTGTACAAATGCATAAAAACCTAGCAAACATGTGACTCCACTGAAATCAGTTCCAATCCTCTAAAGGATTAAAGAATCCTTACTGAGGTTGCAGGGAAAAAACCATCCAGATGTGTAGAAAGAATAGTAAATATGGCAGGCGACCAGCTTGGCTTAACAGTGAAATCCTTGCTGATCTTAAATGCAAAAAAGAAGCTTCCAAGAAGTGGAACATTGGAGAAATGGCCAGGGAGGAGTATAAAAATATTGCTCAGGCATCCAGGAGTGAAATCAGGAAGGCCAAATCACACATGGAGTTGCAGCTAGCAAGAGATGTTAAGACTAACAAGAAGGGTTTCTTCAGGTATGTTAGTAACATGAAGAAAGTCAAGGAAAGTGTGGGCCCCTTACTGAATGAGGGAGGTAACTTAGTGGACAGAGGATGTGGAAAAAGCTAATGTACTCAATGATTTTTTTGCCTCTGTCTTCACAAACAAGGTCAGCTCCCAGATTGCTGCACTGGGCAGCACAGTATGGGGAGGAGGTGACCAGCCCTCTGTGGAGAAAGAAGTGGTTCGGGACTATTTAGAAAAACTGGAGATGAGCACATGTCCATGGGGCCGGATGCGCTGCATCCTAGGGTGCTAAGGGGGTTGGCGGATGTGATTGCAGAGCCATTGGCCATTATCTTTGAAAACTCATGGTGATCGGGGGAGGTCCCGGATGACTGGAAAAAGGCTACTGTAGTGCCTATCTTTAAAAAAGGGAAGAAAGAGGATCCAGGGAACTACAGGCCAGTCAGCCTCACCTCAGTCCCTGGAAAAATCATGGAGCAGGTCCTCAAGGAATCAATTCTGAAGCACTTAGAGGAGAGGAAAGTGATCAGGAACAGTCAGCATGGATTCACCAAGGGCAAGTCATGCCTGACTAACCTAATTGCCTTCTATGAGGCGATAACAGACTCTGTGGATGAGGGGAACGCAGTGGATGTGTTATTCCTTGACTTTAGCAAAGCTTTTGATATGGTCTCCCACAGTATTCTTGCCAGCAAGTTAAAGAAGTATGGGCTGGATGAATGGACTGTAAGATGGATAGTAAGCTGGCTAGATCGTCAGGCTCAATGGGCAGTGATCAATGGCTCCATTTCTAGTTGGCAGCCGGTTTCAAGCACAGTGCCCCAAGGTTTGGTCCTGGGGCTGGTTTTGTTCAATATCTTCATTAATGATCTGGAGGATGGTGTGGATTGCACCCTCAGCAAGTTTGCAGATGACACTAAACTGGGAGGAGTGTTATATATGCTGGAGTGTAGGGATAGGATACAGAGGGACCTAGACAAATTAGAGGACTGGGGCAAAAGAAATCTGGTGAGGTTCAACAAGGACGAGTGCAGAATCCTGCACTTAGGATGGAAGAATCCCATTCACTGCTACAGACTAGGGACCGGATGGCCAGGCAGCAGTTCTGCAGAAAAGGACCTCAGGGTTACAGTGGATTAGAAGCTGGATATAAGTCAGCAGGGTGCCCTTGTTGCCAAGAAGGCTAATGGCATTTTGGGCTGAATAAGTAGGGGCATTGCCAGCAGATCAAGGGATGTGATCATTCCCCTCTATTTGACATTGGTGAGGCTTCATCTGGAGTACTGTGTCCAGTTTTGGGCCCCACACTACAAGAAGGATGTGGAAAAATTGGAAAGAGTCCAGCAGAGGGCAACAAAAATGATTAGGGGTCTGGAGCACATGACTTATGAGGAAAGACTGAGGGAACTGGGCTTGTTTAGTCTGCAGAAGAGAAGACTGAGGGGGGATTTGATAGCTGCTTTCAAGTACCTGAAAGGGAATTCCAAAGAGGATGGATCTAGACTGTTCTCTGTGGTACCTGATGACAGAACAAGGAGTAATGGTCTCAAGTTGCAATGGGGGAGGTTTAGGTTGGATATTAGGGAAAAGCTTTTTCACTAGGAGGGTGGTGAAGCACTGGAATGGGTTACCTAGGGAGGTGGTGGAATCTCCTTCCTTAGAAGTTTTTAAGGTCACCCTTGACAAAGCCGTGGCTGGGATGATTTAGTTGGGGATTCGTCCTGCTTTGAGCAGTGGATTGGACTAGATACCTCCTGAGGTCCCTTCCAACCCTGATATTCTATAATTATATGACTAGATGCTCTAATGGTCTCTTCTGGCCATAAAGTCGACGCATTTCTGAAATACCGAGTGTAACATTGGGAACAGCGTCTGATGTTTTCCTGTCTAGCTGGCTTGCTGCCTAGAACGAACGGTCTTTGAGTGGGGTGATTCACAGGGAGTAGCTCAAACCTCCAAAGTGTCTGGCCAGGGAAGGACATTAGCACAGCAAGGGAGGGGTGTGGCAGTGACATCAAAAAGACCTTTTGCAGCACCTCAGACTATTGGTCAAAGGTGATAGGGCGGTGGTGACCTCACAGAGAGATGCTGACATCAGCCAGGCAGGACAGGGGCAAGGGGCCAGGGAAACCTCAGAGACCCCTGTGGCCTTGCTTCAGTAAGTCTCCTTCTCCAAGTCTCTCTTTGAGGACTGAGAGAGTATTCGGGTTCACAGACGTGAGCACCAGGAGGAACCTCTTTCGAGTTTTCTCCTTCTCTTGTAGTGATTTTACTAGAAAACAGCCGTCCGTGTTTAGAAGATAAGAGCCTCCTGGAGGTTTGAAACCTGTTCAGTCTGATCCATCTGGTGACAGCTGAATTCTAGGCATGGAAAACACGAGCTTAAGGAGGCAGAATATTATTCCACACCTGGGATTTTGTCCCTTAGAATCACTGGGGACATTAGGGTTTGTCCTTTCTGTTTCACCGTTTCCTCCATCCATCCCTCCCTCCTTTCTCTTTGTCTCTTGCTTTTCTCCTTTCTCCTGTTCCCCTCCCAACACTAGGAGACATGTGTGTGTGTGTGTGTTTTTCAAGGGAGTGCTCTACAGCTCTCACTGTGGAGAGTCCAGCCAAATATGTCGGGCTGAAATAGTGCTCAGGCAGTGATCCCCACCAGTGACCTGGGCCATCTTTTGGACTCTCTGGTGAGAACCCTCAGCCTCCCGTTCTCAGTCTCTACGCTGGTTGCCTGAGCAGGGGGTTATTGACAGGGAGGAGACTCAGGTCCTTGTTGGTCTCTTTTAAGACCAAGGAAATAAGTCAGAACCAGTTCTATGTTTGATGAATTTTGCTGCTTCTCTGCATTAATTGTCTCTGAGCAGTTCATGATTCTCTCTAACATTGCAGTTCTCCTCAAATACTTGCTGAATAATTACTGTGCACTGTTGTTGGTCTGGAGCTCCTCTGAGAGCAATTTATTCCGGTCATTGAATGTCTGAAATTCAAGATCCGAAGGTAAATTTGAAAATCAGGGCTCTGGGTTCCTATTCCCAACTCTGCCTCTGACTGGCTGTGTGACCTAAGACAAGTCAATTCTCCTTTCTCAGCCTTAGCTTCTCCCTCTTTCAAGTAGGGATAATAATGATCTGCTCCTACCTACCTCAACACGCTCACCCTTCCCCAACACACACACTGTCTCTCCCCACACACAAGCAGTCTCCACACTGCAGTTGAAAAGCAGCTGGCAATCTAGTAGGAGGCCCCTGGAACAATGGGATAGAGAAACCTCCATCACTGAAAGTGCAGCCATAAAGACAGCACACAGCAGCCTTCCCTAGCAGGGGTTGGAGGTCGAGAAGCGAGATCATCCGAGCTCCGTGCATCCAGGTCACTTTCCTCAGCTGGGCTGCATAGCGGGAGGGCAGAGAGCAGCAGCTTCTGATGCTCCCCTCACAGCACAGCCCAGGTGGGGAAAGTGACCAGGACACATGGAGCACATAGTGCTGCTCCTCGCTCTCCCCAACCATCTGAGGAAGGCAAAAGTAAATCTTGTCTTCATGGGCTGCTCGCAGTGACGTCCTTTTTCTGTGCCACAGCTGAAAAAAACATCCCACACAGAAAAGCAGGAGGCCAAAAAGAAACCTAGCAGCTGCTGAAATAGTTCAGTTGGGAGCGTACTAGACTAACAGGCTCTTCTATCCCCCTTTGTGCAGGGGTGGGATGTTTTCTGAAAGTGCAGCAGTGCCTTTAACTGCCACGAGTCCCTCATTTCAGGCTATGTGGCAGGAAAAGACAGCATGGGCTTCTGCACCGAGTTGGCCCACCTGACCTTTCATTCTTCTCTTGCCCTTTCTCAGCAAGGGAAAGAAAAAGCAGCTCTTCCTCAAGCTGGAGTCACAAGGGCGACGTAAGGATGACTTCCTGAGTGCCGGCTCAAGTCCTCTGCTCTGCCAGCTGACCCATCAAAGGGCTGGCACCACTTTCTCTAGGTTTCCCCATCGGTGTGTGCCAGGCTAGTAACACTTTAGCTCTATCCCTTCACTTTTCCATTATACTAACAAACCCATCTGGATGGGCAGAAGCAACATACAATTTCTTTGTTCACACATATTAATAAGGATGTAAGAGACACATCCTGGCTTGGCCTGCCAGTTCTTCCTTGCAAGTCTTGAGGGAAATGGGGAACATCTGTACTTTGGAATTTGCAGGTGTTGTCCGGGGCCATCAAATAGAACAGTTGCAAATACTTTCTTGAGGCAGGCACCATGGCTTAGCTGGCTAAAGCAGCTGTTTAATAAACAGGAGATCCTGGGTTCAATTCCCAGTGGTGCCTTGTTGTACGGCTTTTGTCTCCTTGCTCATATTTTCCTGTGTCTTTCTGGGAAGCAGAGACCACCTCCCTTGGCAACACAAGTAATTGCTTGCTAAAGAAAAGGCTTCTTTGGCGAGAAGCATTGGAAAGAATCAAATCACAAGCCTGGAGTTGATGAAAAGGCTGCTGTGACTGGTATTAGCATGGTGGTTGCTTTGACTGCAATTGCTGCAACATGAGATTCTGTGTCCCATGTCCTTGTGATTTGCTGGGGATGTCCACACACAGATGTCATGTCACCTTCCTTTTGATTGTCACTGATGAAAAATGGAGCAGCTGGGAGAAAAGTCCCAGTCAGCGGCACCGTGGCTAAGCTGGCCAAGGCACCTGCCAGGTAAAGTGGAGGTTAGAGATACAGCTCTCAGTGGTGCTTTGCCAAATGTGTCCGCTCTTCCCACCTTTTGGTCAATCCTTTGAGGAAACAGAGAAGACTGCCTCTGCCTTGCAATGCAAATGCTTGCAAAAGAAACCGGTCATTTTTTCTGACACGTGTCAGAAGGAGGCACCTAAGAAAGTCATAGTTGCTGGGATTCCCATCTGTGAACACAGGACAGATGAGAATCCCAGCATCTATCCGCATGCCTCCAGCTGTGTGCCCAGGGTCAGCTATAGCTGTGATTGGCTGATGGAGGGATGGGTTGGAGCAGCTGGGCAGAGCTGTGCCTGTGCTACACAGAGAGGTGCATGTGAAACTTGGGAGGCCAATTCTGCCTCATTTCCATGCTGAGTGTTGTAGGCTTTGTCAGTAAAGCTGCCCAAGGGTGTGTTCTTGCCATGGGGGTTGTCAGAACTCTGGGGGCATATGTTTGCGTGAACTGTGGGGCTTAGTGAGGGGTAAGTGAAGGCAGTGACTCATAAGGAAAACTCAGGTTGAGGGCAAGGGTTTGGTAACACTGTGCAAGTCTCAGATGGTCTGTGTGCAGGAGGCTCAGTACTGGAGAGCAGCCCAGGGGTAGGAAGCTTCTGTTTGCTATAATGGAGTTGAACCTGAATATTATCATAGCAAAGAGAAGATGTTAGACATTCTGTTGTACTGCTCTGCAAATCAACGGTACTGGCCTCTGGGCGCTATCCCACAGTGCACCATTGTGACCACTCTGGACAGCAATCTGAACTCGGATGCACTGGCCAGGTAGACAGGAAAAGCCCTGAGAACTTTTGAATTTCATTTCCTGTTTGCCCAGCGTGGCACAGGTGGTGATGCTGTCCCAAATCCAAAAAGAGCTCCACTATGGACTGTACGGGAGATACTGGATCTGATCACTCTATGGGGAGACAAATCTGTTCTATCACAGCTCCGTTAGAGAAGACGAAATGTCAAAGCATTTGAAAAAATCTCCAGGCTATGATACAGAGTCCACAGCACAGTGCTGCGTGACAAGTGTAATGGAAAGCCAAAGAATCAAATGGATGCTCACGGAGGGAGGGAGAGGGTACTGAGGACTCCAGCTATCCCACAATTCCCACAGTCTCTAAAAAGCATTTGCATTCTTGGCTGAGCTCCCAGTGCTTGAAGGGTCAAAAACATTTTCCCGGGTGTTTCAGGGTATATGTCATCAATTTACACCCTTCCGCCCCCTGAAAGAAAAGGGAAAAAAAAGTTTCTCGCCTTTTTTCAATGTCACCCTATGTCTACTGCATGCTGCTGGTAGACGAGGTGCTGTAGCACTGAACACCAGCATCCTCTTCCTGGTGGCAGATGGTACAATATGACTGCTATCCATTGTCATCATCAGCCTGTGAGTGCTCCTGGCTGGCCTCGGTGAGGTCAGCCGGGGCACGTGGGTAAAAATGAGAATGACCCCTGGTCATTCCTGGCAGATAGTACAGAACGGCTGGTAACTGTCTCCATCATAGCAACTAGAGGCTGAGCTCCATCAGCCCCTCCCTGCCCTTTCAAGTCTAATGAAAAGATTCTGTACTGCCTGGACTATCATAGCAGCAGGAGGCTGGGCTCCTCTCCCTCCCACCGTTTAATGTCCTGCCTGGACTATCATAGCAGCTGGAGGCTTCCTCTCCCTCATTTTATCTCACTAAGAAGTCGGTATTTCTCACTCCTGAATTCTTTATCACTTCATTACACAAATGGGGGGGACACTGCCACTGTAGCCCAGAACGGTTGGGGGAGGAGGGAAGCAACAGGTAGGGTTGTTGCAGGGGCACCCCCTAGAATGGCATGCAGCTCATCATTTCTGCGGGATCTCTGGGGCTCTGACACGGAGCGGCTGTGCTCCCTGGTTCTCTAGTACACTTGCCTCATATTCTAGGCAGGACTGTGACTGCCCTGTTCCAAGCAATTTGTCCTGAATTGATACTCTCAGCAGTGTCCTGCCAGAGGCCAATTGTTACAAGGGTCGTCTGGGATTACAGCTGGGAACTCTCTGAAGCTCAGGATGCGCTTCCTCAGCTAGGGGACGTATGTAACTCACACACCTCCAGGGTGCGGTGCTGTGTCCCAGCTAGTGGCACCAAGATCACTTAGAGGGAGAGAGAAAACGAGTCTTTTCTACAGTCTTAGCTAGCAGCCAGGTGGCTTTTAGTTCATGCTGTAGAGGCCCATGCACTAAGCTCCTGAGTTCCCACTTCGACCTCACCCACTGACAAGTTACCAACCCAGATCTGTCAGCGTAACTGAGACAGCTGCTGCCCCAAGAAGGAGAAAGCTGCCATGACATGCCCAGCTGAGAAGAAGTGCCAAGCAGTGAGCTGACACTCGTCAGAGCTTCCTGTGATAAACTGCAAACTTTGGACAATAGCAGGGTGGTAGGAAGTGTTGCCCTCAGAGTGGCCTGGGTCAGAGCCCATGGGAAGCCCTGGGCTCCCCTGCCATCTGCTGCACCCTCCTGTCCCGCGGGACCAAAACCGTGACCACTAGGCGACATCCCCACGAGCAAAGGCCATCACCAGGCATCTGTCTTCGAAAGTTTGCAGAGGATGTGGAGCAGAAAGGGCAGAGAGGATGAGGATGGCTCTTGGGAAGAGGGAGGGAGCCTTATGAGAATGTCTTGTTTACCTCCATCAACCCAATGATCAGATCATTGATGCCTAGAATCTTCCCTGACGTGTTGTAATTGATTGGATCTAGATTTTAAAATGGGTACCACATTTGCAGATGGAGAAATGTCAGCGAGTTGAGTGGAAGGCCATTGCAAGCTCAGCTAATTATGCAACGTGGCTTATGCCCCATCTAACAAGCTCCTTAAACAACAGTTTCCAATTTTCATTTACATTGTTCTGTTAAGTGTTTTTCTCCAAAACACTTTCACTAATCATTTTGATCGCCTTGGGAAAGTTAGCCCTTTCAGTGCACCAAATATAAATATTGCTGGTGGGGACTGCCCTCTATTGGTCATAAGAACAGCCATACTGGATCAGACCAATGGTCCAGCCACCCTAGAATCCTATCCTCCCACAGTGGCCAATGCCAGGTGCCCGCGAGGGAATCGACAGAACAGGGAATCATCAAGCAATCCATCCCATTACCCATTCCCAGCTTTCGGCAAACAGAGGTTAGGGACACTTCAAGAACTTGGTTTTATATCCTTGCCCATCCTGGCTAATAGCCAATGATGGATCTCTCCTCCATCAACTTATCTAGTTCTTCGGTGTTATAGTCTTGGCCCTCACAGCATCCTCTGGCAAAGTTTCCCTAGGTTGACTGTGTGTTGGGTGAAGAAATACTTTCTTTGGTTTGTTTTAAACCAGCTGTCTATTCATTTCATCGGGTGACCGCTAGTTCTTGTGTTATGAGGAGTAAATAACACTTCCTTACAGATCCAGACTAACACGGCTACCTCCTGATACTTCCTTATTTACCTTCTCCAAACTTGTCATCATTTTATAGATCTCTATCCTCGTCCCCCCTTAGTCATCTCTTTTCCAAGCTGAAAACTCCCCTCAGTCTTATTAATCTCACCTCACACGGAAACTGTTCAAGACTCCTAATTATTTTGGTTGCTCTTTTCTGTACCTTTCCCAATTCCGATATATCTCTTTGAGATGGGGGACCAGCTCCAATATTCAAGATGTGGGCATACCATAGATTCATAGACAGGAAATATTATATTTCTGTCTTGCTAGCCATCCCTTTCCTAATGACTTCCCAACATTTTGCTCGCTTTTTTGACTGCCGATGCACATTGAGTAGATGTTTTCAGAGAAGTATCCACAGTGACTCCAAGATCTCTTTCTTAAGTTGTAAGAGCAAAATTTTGACCCCATCAGTTTAGATGTAGAGTTGAGATCATGTTTTCCCATGTGCATTACTTTGCATTTATCCACATTGCATTTCATCTGCCTTTTTGCTGCCCAGTCACACAGTTTGGTGAAATCCCTTTGTCACACTTCGCACTCTCTTTTGGACGTAACTAACTTGAGTTGGTTTGTATCATTTGCAAATGTTTCCATCTCACTGTTTTTACCCCTTTTTCCAGATCACTTAGGAGTATGTTGAACAGTGCTGGACCCAGTACAGACCTCAGGGGGACACCACTATTTACCTCTCCATTCTGTAAATCAGAGCCTTTATTTCTTGCCTTGAACCATACCTATCCCAGAGAGGACCTTCCATCTTATCCCATTTTGCTTCAGAGCCTTTGAGGAGAGACCTTGTCAAAGATTTTCTGAAAATCTAAGTATATTATATCCACGGGATCACCTTTATCCACATGCTTGTTGACTCTCTCAAAGAATTATAGTAGATTTCCGAGGCATGATTTTCCTTTACAAAAACCATGTTCATTCTTCCCCAATGTAAGCAGGGGCAGACTCACCTGGTGGCACCTCCTGCTGATCATCTTGGGAATTAGCTCTCCAGATGTCAGAGCGCCCACCGCAGGCCGGTGATCTGCCTTACTGCAGCTGGCCCCGTCACTCCCAGGACTCCGGTGCCACTTTTAACCTGACAGTACCCCCTGGCAGTACCCCTAAAGTTATGGCTCTCCCCATCCCAGGGGAACCTCCACCCACTATCCCCACTTCACCTCAGTCTTAGCTATTACCCAGTCTCCATCTAGCCCTCATTCACTGGGGCAGACTGCAGTATGAGGCACTCATCACAGGCAAAGGGGGTTTTGGCCCTCAGCTGTTTACTTTAGAGTAATGTGGCCCTTGCCGCTTTACGAGTTGTGCAGGCCTGGATTAGGGTATTGCGCCACCCTGTGAGCATTTCACGTCCCTCCTCAGTTTCACATACCGACACAATTTCCTTTGCTGTTCGTTACCTTTCTGTGTCTCTAGTTTGACCCAGGGCATTCAATTCCATTGAAACCTTCTCTCCTGCAATGGCAATGACCAGACAGAGGGGACGTGGCCACCTTCAGCAGCTCTGAGAATGAGATAGTTACTCTCCTCTTTCTTCAAGCTGCTGTTGCTATTCCATAAACATGCACCATGGAATAAAAAACTGAGTTTACTCCAGAGTGAGGAAAGAAAGGAGCCACCAACTCCCCGAAATATCTCTGTGCCCCAGAGAGAACCTGCCCCTGCTATTGGAATCACTGATGTGCTTCAGCTACAATGGGGAAAGTATCTGCTCTCATTGGGGTAAAGCTCAGTGGTAGAGTGTTTGACTGAACATCAAGGGGTCCTTGCTTCAAATCCAAGTGCCCTCTAATAAGCCTCTTATTTTCTTATTTTTATTTTTGAAAAAAGGTAAAACATTTTCATTTCCATTCTCCATTATGTTCAGGAGCTCCACTATACGGGGATGCTTGAAATGAATGTAAACACTCAACATTTCACTGTTCAAATGCATAAAAACCTAGCAAACCTGACCATCAGCTGAAATCAGTTCCAATCCTCTAAGTGTAGAGTTTATGTTTTCATCCATTAAACAAAGCGATCATAGGAATGTACATTTGCAGATCCCTCCTGTCCAGGGCTGTGCTGTGCAGAAGAGCAAGAGCCACGTCCAGTTGGGGTTCAGGAGTCTGACAAGCAAAGGCAACTTGGTGCGGGATAAAGTCACCAGCACTTTGGCTCCTTCCCATTCAACCAGCAGCTGGGCCTCCAGAACAAGGCATGATAAGATGACAGTGGCTGTGAGCAGGAAAATAGCCCCCAAGAAGCTGGATAAAGCTGTCAAGAACCTCAGGAAGGTCACCATGCCCATGTCTAGCATGTACTGACTGCAGCGGGGACCAAAAAGGCAGAGAAAAGCCCTCAAAAGTTCTAAGCTGCCAAGCCCCAGAAGGTGATCAAAATCCTACCTAAAATCAAGACAGGATACGGCTAATGTCATCTCCAAAGCCAGGGCTAAGAAGGTAACACTAAGAAAGAAGTGAAGAGATTTCCATTGGGATGAATCCTGCTCTTTTATGAATCACCATGGACCACTCAAAGAGATCCAAGTCCAGCAGGACAAACAGCCTCATGGACAGTATAATGAAGTGGTGGCAGCGGGGAGACGTGTTTCTCTTCCAGAGGGGAAGTGCTGTGTTTTGTGTAACACCTGCCAGGTGAGTGATGCACTGACAGGGCAGCTGCCCATAGCTCCCATATGAGCTAATTCTCTTCGATCTGCTTCTGCCGTTATTTCAGAGCCTGCACTAGTGGGAGTGTGTCCCTATCACTTCACCAGCTGTAGAACAGGCTCGGTCTGCACCCCAGCTCTGATTAATCCCACTTTTTAATGTATTCCTACTGCGATACTTTCCCAGTTCTCTGCCTCATTCTAACATTCCGGTCAGAGACCGACTATGGGGAGGAATGGACTAATTTGCGTGACATTCAGTAAGTTGCCATATTATGTGACTGAAACCTCTGCTGGAGGTGGGCAGGAGTCTGTTACATACATAAAATAGCTAAGCTTTATCAAACTACCTGCTACACATTCAAACCTTCCTGTACACACACAATAGAAATTGGGGCACTGAGAAATGGCAACTTGCCTGTAACACAGATCATTGTTTTCTGTACTTCCAGAGGCATTGAAATAGAAGCATATTACCTTTCAACAGCTGCTATTTCATGATCAGCAGCAAAGCCTGTCAATTTACCACCCATAGAGCTGATTGTTTCTAACTGCAGGGTTAGCCAGACCATTCAGTAACATCATCAGTCTGTTTACAAAGCCTTTGGTTAGTGACGAATCATGAGACTTATCCCTTCCTGCTGTAATTCCACTGACTCCAGGGTTCTCTTTCCCCAGTTCTGGTTCCAAGAAAAGAAAGAAATTAAAACAACCTTCAGAACTAACATGCTGTGGGAAAGTGGAAATGTTGATAGCTCAAATTATTCAGTTTCTTCTGTGTCTTGTGTATGTCTATCTGCTTCATGTGTGTGACCGGTGGGGCTTTTTGTTTGCTCCAGGCAGGTTCAACCCTGTCAGATTTATCTGTGGGGAGGGGCCAGAGAAAACAGACACTCTGGCCTTCCAGGCTGGGGTTAGGCAAAGGAATAACAACCCTGTCCCATAAAAAACAAAATATGTTACAGAAACAGTGGTAGGAACAGTGCTAGAGAAACTGGTTAATAATCACAATGCCCAGGCTTGAAGCAATCGGAAATACAGAATTCAAAAAGCAAAGCTCAGGGGAGATTTGGGGTTATTCTCTGAGCTTAGCCATGTGCTATAGCACAGGGAGCACTTTTGGAAGTCTCTCACCCCACAACTGGGGAAAGGAAAATGATTCTTAGGTTCTAGCACGGATTGAAGGAGGACAGTTATGGGGAATAAGGGACTCCCTCTGACTTACCCTAACTATGTCTGTTGTTACAGAGGAGGAAATGACTTTTTCCCTATCCCTGCCCTGTTCCTGTTCTTTGTTATAGTTCAATATATTTTAAGTGCGGAAAATAATAATAAAAATATCCGCTCTCCAGCACAACCTGAAGCAACATCAGAACAACTGGGAATGAAACAATTTGTTCCCCAAGGGAGAACTCGATGACTAACAATTGCTTTGAAATGGGGGAACAGGATAACCGTGATGCTCAGGGTTAGTTTAGACTAGGAAAAGTGATGGAGTTTAGGTCAGGTCAAGGGGAAAGCTAATGCCAACCACTGCACCTGGGCTGCATCTGCACTACAACTTTTTACATTAAGATGACTAACTTGAGCAGCTAACGTCATGTACAGTCCTAGTGGATGGAAGGCACAGGTAGTTTTTGCCTCACTGTACCTTGCTGGGATCAAACCTCTCCCCCTACTTGAAACTCATGAACATTCCTGGCTGGAGGGATACACACTCCTATGACTCAAAAGGAAAGGAGTTGATAGAAAAGATTATAGGACTGACCCCAAAGAAGGATGAGCTGCAAAAGGCAGAAGGCGGCATCTTATCTGGTGGAGCTGAGACACCACGGTGAAGACGATGCAAAAATCACTATGTGCGAATTAGCTAATGTGATTTTTTAAAAAAAAAATTGGTTTTTGCCAACACTAGTCAAGGGATTTATTACAATTCTCTCTTCTGTGCATTTTCTGATGTCTAATGAGCCTTGAGCGCTGATTGAAGCTTTGCCCGCACTCAGAGCATGTGTAGGGCGTCTCTCTCGTGTGGATTCTCTGATGTCTGATAAGGTATGAGCTCCGACTAAAGCTTTTCCCGCACTCTGAGCATGTGTAGGGCTTCTCTCCTGTGTGGATTCTCTGATGTCTGATAAGGAGTGAGCTCCGACTAAAGCTTTTCCCGCACTCTGAGCATGAGTAGGGCTTCTCTCTTGTGTGGATTCTCTGATGTCTGATAAGGGTTGAGCACTGATTGAAGCTTTGCCCGCACTCAAAGCATGTGTAGGGCGTCTCTCCTGTGTGGATTCTACGATGTGTGTTCAGGGTAGAGCTCCGATTGAAGCTTTTCCCACACTCAGTGCACGTGTAAGGCGTCTCTCCCGTGTGGATTATCTGATGTCTGATAAGGAGTGAGCTCCGACTAAAGCTTTTCCAGCACTCTGAGCATGAGTAGGGCTTCTCTCCTGTGTGGATTCTCTGATGTCTGATAAGGGTTGAGCACTGATTGAAGCTTTGCCCGCACTCAAAGCATGTGTAGGGCGTCTCTCTTGTGTGGATTCTACGATGTGTGTGCAGGGTAGAGCTCCGATTGAAGCTTTTCCCACACTCAGTGCACGTGTAAGGCGTCTCTCCCGTGTGGATTATCTGATGTGTCATAAGGAGTGAGCTCCGAGTAAAGCTTTTCCCGCACTCTGAGCATGAGTAGGGCTTCTCGCCTGTGTGGATTCTCTGATGTGTGATAAGGGTTGAGCTACAAGTAAAGCTTTTCCCGCAGTCTGAGCATGAGTAGGGCGTCTCTCCTGTGTGGATTCTACGATGGCTGATAAGGGTTGAGCAGTGATTGAAGCTTTTCCCGCACTCAGAGCATCTGTATGGCGTCTCTCCTGTGTGGATTCTACGATGTACAATAAGGTCTGAGCGCCAACGAAAGCTTATGCCACACTCAGTGCACGTGTAGGGCGTCTCTCCTGTGTGGATTCTACGATGTGTGTTCAGGGTAGAGCTCTGACTGAAGCTTTTCCCACACTCAGAGCACGTGTACGGTGTCTCTCCTGTGTGGATTCTCTGATGTCGGATAAGGTGTGAGCTCTGAGTGAAGTGTCTCCCACACTCAGTACACGTATAAGGAGTCTCTCCTGTGTGGATTCTACGATGTCTGACAAGGGTAGAGCTCCAACTGAAGCTTTTCCCACACTCATGGCACATGTAGCGTGTCTCTTCCAAGTTGATTCTGCCGCTTGTTATAAGGTCTGAGAGGCTAATAATGTTTCCCTCTGGCCTCCCCTGAGTCTCACAGGCTTTTGGTTTTTCTGGGAGTGCACAACTCCTGGAAACATTCTCTTTGGATCTTCCTGATAACATTCCATGTGCTTCTCTTCGCTCAGCATCTTCCTGATGGGGTTTCTCCTCCTCATTCTCACTCACCATCCCATCACCTGATGGGAGACAGAGAGAATCCAGACACAGGTCACTACCTGCACCGGAAAGAAAGAAAATCTCAGAGAGAGGAATGGAAAAAAGGGATGAACAATCCAAAATGTGTGTGGGAGAGGTCAAACCTATCAGGAGCTGATTTTCCCCAAAACCTTCCCCAGAGGAGAGAGGAAGGGATCAGTTTTGGTCTGCATCTCACGAGAACACTCAGAGGAAAGTGAGATCGCGGAGCGACCTGCTGCCAGCTGTCAGTCAGAATAGGAGGGAAGCCATGAGTCACATCTGCCATTATGATTCCGCATCTGCAGGGAACAATCTTGAACTTGGAGAGCTCACAGGGACTTTGTAGGGCATCCCAAATGTTTCCTGCATTCCCACACAGTTGTTCAGTTGGTTTAACCAAGTCCTCACCTGTGCAGGTAGCTCTTGGAAGCACTTCTTTCTCACAGCCCTGGAGGTCTGGAACCCACGGCTCTTCCCCTCGTTCCACCTGGGAGATCACATCAGGTTTCGAAACTGGAAACCCTACTGCAGGCAAAGAAAACCAGGGAGGTCAGTAGAATTTGTGGGATACTTGTCACAAAGAATAGTCCATGGTTTTAACTCCCAGCTGATTGTTAAGCAGTAACATTGCAAGGCCAGCTTCCTTGGCTCAAAGAGGCAGGAGAGTTATTATGATTATAAATCATATTCATTACATTAGTGCTAAGGAGCAACTAACAGTGGGTCCCCATTGTGTTAGGACAAGTACAAACACAGAATAGTAGATGGCCCATGCCCTGAAGAATTTACAATCTAAATACACAAGACAGGCACAGAATGGGATAAAGGACAGAACCCACTGTTAGAATAGAGATATTCAGGCCTGCCTGAAAAGCCTATAGTTTAAGAACTTAGGGGTATTTTTATCACTGAGATACTTACAGGAGTATGAAAACAAAGAATCAAAATCACTGTCTGTATTTGTAAGGGCCTTCTCTTACCGTGACAGTCTGAGGCCTTGTCCTTAGGCGAAGACCTTTGGCTAAGCAGCAGGGGCAGCCATAAGTTGGGAAGCAAAGGGTCACATCCTCACATACCAAACGAGTCACACAAATAAGGTGCTATTGGGCTGTGAGGAAGATGATCCTGTCCTGATAGTGTCCAGCACTACCAGATAAAGAAACAGATCTTAAGATGGTTAAAGAAAACTTAGTTTGATAGCTGACTGGTTTGGCAAGAAATCACTACTCAATGCTTGTGGTTGTGAAACTCTCATTTTTGTATTTTTTTATCTTTATGGCCAACGCTTTACAATGTTAATCAGTCTGATTCTCTAATTGTTTTTGTCTGCTGTATAATTAATTTTGCTAGGTGTAAGTTAATTAGGTAGTGGGATACAGTTGGTTAGAGAATTATGTTTCAATGTGTTAGGACTGGTTAATTAAATTTCAGTACAATGATTTGTTAAGCAAAGGTACAGCTGAGAATATTACTATACAAACTGAGTCAAACAGGAGGGGGAACAGGAACAGGGAAACAGGGCAAATGCTCTGCGGCATCAGAGCTCATAGACTCATAGATTCTAGGGTCAGAAGGGACCAATGTGATCATCTAGTCCGACCCCTGCACAAAGCAGGCCTCAGAACACTCTCCATCCACTTCTATAACAAACCCCTAACCTATGTCGGAGTTATTGAAGTCTTCAAATTGTGCTTTGAAGATCTCAAGCTGCAGAGAATCCACTAGCAAGTGACCCATGTCCCACGCTGCAGAGGAAGGCGAAAAACCTCCAGGGCCTCTACCACTCTGCCCTGGAGGAAAATTCCTTCCCGACCCCAAATATGGCAATCAGCTAAAGCCTGAGCATGTGGGCAAGACTCACCAGCCAGCACACAGGAAAAAATTCTCTGCAGTAACTCAGATCCCATCCCATCCAACATCCCATCATCGACCACTGGGCATACTTATCTGCTGATAATCAAAGATCGATTGCCAAAATTAGGCTATCCCATCATACTATCCCTTCCATAAACTTATCAAGCTTAATCTTAAAGCCCGATATGTCTTTTGTCCCCACTAATCCCCTTGGAAGGCTGTTCCAGAACTTCACTCCTCTAATGGTTAGAAACCTTCATCTAATTTCAAGTCTAAACTTCCTAGTGTCCAGTTTATACCAATTTGTTCTTGTGTCTACATTGGTCCTAAGCTTAATAATTTCTCCCCCTCCCTAATATTAATCCCTCTGATATATTTATAAAGAGCAAGCATATTCCCTCTCAGACTTTTTTTGGCTAGACTAAACAAGCCAAGCTCTTTGAGTCTCCTTTCATATGACAGGTTTTCCATTCCTCGGATCATCCTAGTAGCCCGTCTCTGAACCTGTTCCAATTTGAATTCATCCTTTTTAAACATGGGAGAGTAGAACTGCACACAGTACTCCAGGTGGGGTCTCATCAGTGCTTTATATAATGGTACTAACACCTCCTTACCTTTGCTGGAAATACCTCGCCTGATGCATCCTAGAACCGCATTAGCTCTTTTAACAGCCATATCATATTGGCGGCTCATAGTCATCCTGTGATCTACCAATACTCCAAGGTCCTTCTCCTCCTCTGTTGCTTCCACCTGATGCGTCCCCAATGTATATCTAAGCTTCTTATTATTAATCTCTAAGTGCATGACCTTGCACTTTTCACTATTAAATTTCATCCTATTACTATTACTCCAGTTTACAAGGTCGTCCAGATCTTCCTGTATGATATCCTGGTCCTTCTCCGTGTTAGCAATACCCTCCAGCTTCGCGTCATCCGCAAACTTTATTAGCACATTCCCATTTTTTGTGCCAAGGTCAGTAATAAAAAGGTTAAATAAGATTGGTCCAAAAACCGATCCTTGAGGAACTCCACTAGTAACCTCCTTCCAGCTGGTAAGGGGGACATGAGGAAAATGCTCTGCGGTGTCAGAGCAGATAAGTGGGACACGCCACCGAAGACCCCAGGCAACCTTAATCCTCTGGGCAGCCCCGGGTGACAGTCATTCTCTTGTCTCTGTTGGGTATTAGATTGATGTAGGTTACTCCCAGTGAGTCCTAAATGACCCATTCGTATCACCCCATGACAGCTACGTGACAAAACACCTCACGTCTCCTGCTCTTTATAATCATAGCAATACCAATCCCAGCAGGAAACTGAGGTGTGTATTGGCATCATACAAGTATCACCAAAAGTCCCACCTCTATCTCACACACACTGCTCACAGCCCCTGGAGAGAAAGCAAAGCACAGGAAATGGACATTAGTCCAGCAAACACAGTGGAGGACAAGCTGCAATCCTCACACACTGGTCAAAAAGGAGACGCATGTGGGTCGCTATCCATAGAGAGGGGCTGGCTAGAGGCCTGATACCTGAGGGGCCATTCCTTGAGGAGACCATGGAGGCAAGTCCAAGGCTTAGCTACCCCTGCACTGTGACATTGCAAAAGCACATTTTGGGGAATTAGGAAATCTAGTGACTCAGGTGAAATGGGAGGGAGAATTAAACTCCCCCAGTGGGAGGAGAAGGCTGGGGAATTAAACGCTAACATTCAGGAGCAACAGCCTCTAATTCTTCTGGAAAAGGAGAATGTAAGAAACAAGAACTTGGCTATGTAACCTCAGGAGGGACAGGTTCAAAGATCCAAGGAGCCTGGAGGGAAGACAGCTTGTGGCTGCTGTAGATGGGGAGAGGGGGACAAGACTCTCTCCAAACCCTCACTCTTCTTGACCCTGCCCTGATTTTACGATCTACGAGCTAGTCTCACGTCTTGTGGGCAGTTTTATACTTGCTAGAGGTAAGATGCCATGATCAGAGTATTACTTATTATTTTGGAACATGTGTGGAGGCAAAGAGGTGAGCATAAAGAAATGGGTTATTAAGGGCAGGTTGACACTACAGCCGGGATTGACGCTCTGAGATCGATCTAGCCGTGGTCGATTTAGTGATACGATTTAGTAAACGTAGCCTAAGCTTGCTACAGTTCAGGGCCTTATATTAAGTTGAGGCTTTGCGAGAGTGGTTATGCTGAAGTCTAGGATTTACCTGAGGTTTGGGTAGGGATTCAGGGTTAAAGTCTGGGATCCCCCACAGCTCTAGATCCCCAAATCTTTCCTCCCTCCCACTGACCCACCCAGCCCACTTCCTGGGTGCCCTTCCTCCACACTCCCGTCTCCTTTTTCCCATTACTCGCAGCCGGCACCACCTCACGGCGCCTTGGGAGCTTCTTGTGTTCCCTCCTCATCCCTTATTACCTCCTTCCTCCCTGCTGCCTGCTAGTGTATGGGAGATAAGGAAAAAAAGGGGGACAAAGAAACTTGTCAAAACTTGAATGATGAATAAAGGTATAAAGTTATTACTGCTCAGGTTCTTTAGAGAGCCCACAGCTTATAATAACCCAGGGGACAGGACTCCTTACCCAGCGAGGTCACCGTCTCATAGTTCTCCTGCATGACATCCCTGTAGAGGGCTCTCTGAACAGGGTCCAGAAGAACCCATTCCTCCCTAGTGAAATACACAGCCACCTCCTCGAAAGTCACCGGATCCTGAAAGAACAAGAGTCCAACACTCAGGACCTGCTGCCCCACTTACAACCCCACTATTCATGGAACAGCAGCACCAGGTAAATGGAAGCTCCAGGAGGCACATGTTAACAGAGTCCCACCTCACCTTGCCTAGAGCAGCCAGGAGGAAGAGAGAACCTTTGTGTCTCCCAGCTGACAGACGGAAGCAGGGTCATCACATTTATCACATACCTACTAGCCAGAGCTTAATATAGGAGATGGGGCTGTCTCTGGAGCCTGCTGGTAGCTCCCTGGTAGGAATCCCAACACTCTCCAAATTAAATATATGGAAGAAAGGGGAAGTCAATAGTAAAGGATAGAAGTTCGAAGTTCAGAATTGTAGAAAGTTGCCAAGGGAAGCTATCAGAAATCAATGATCAACCATTGATCGAGGGTTAGAGGGCACAGCAGTTCTCAGAAGCCCCCCAGACTGCACCCCGGGGTGACAACCCATCACAGGCTAAAGTACACAAGTCTCAGCAGTTTTGTCACATCCTGTCCCCTCTTTTTCTCCACTAAAGATATTTCCTACCTCCCACCACCTCTAGCAGATCCCACCAGTGGTGAGCTTCAGCCGGTTCGCATGAACAGGTTGTGAAATTTACAAGCCTTTTTAGAACAGGGTGTTCCAGGACAACTGGTTCCAAAAAAGCTTTTAAATTTAACAAAGGCTCGGGTAGTTGTCCACCCAGCCCTCAGCCCACCTCCCCCTCTCCTCTGAAAGCTCCATCCTCCTTCTCCTCCCCATCCCCTGCTTCCTGCGAATCAAATGTTCTCGGGAAGCCTGAAACAAGCAGCAGGCAGGTAACCTGGGCCGGAGGGGGGGGAGGGAGCGGCGCGCGTGGCTCAGTCCGGCTCCACCTGAGTGGCTCCCCCTTGCCCTGGCCGAGCATCCCAGCCGGGTCCCATCTAAGCACCCCTGGCTCGGGGCTGGTCCCGGCCAAGCGGCTCCGACCCAGCCCAGCTCAGGCCCCGCAGCACCGGTCCCGGGCGAGCGGCTCCAGCCCGGCTCAGGGAGTTGGGTCCTGCGGCGCCAGTCGCGGTCCCGGCAGAGCGGTCCCAGTCCTGGCCCAAGGCAGTGTGGTAAGGGGGCAGGGAGCAGGGAGGGGGTGTTTGGTGGGTTGTGGGGGGTGGATAGGGGTCAGGGCGATCAGAGGGCAGGGAACAAGGGAATTGAAATGGGGGCAAGGGTCCCAGCGAGCTGTCAGGAAGGAGCAGGGATTTGATGAGGTGGTGGGGGGCAGTCAGGGAGAGAGAGAAGGGATGGTTGGATGGGGCAGAGGTTCCGAGGGGGCATCAAGAATGAGAGGAGAGGTTTGATGGGGTGGCAGGGGACAGTCAGGGACAGGGAAGGGGGGGATGGATCAGGGGTCCCTGGGGGGGCGTGTCAAGGAACAGGGGGGGTTGGATGGGGCACGACCCCCAGGGGGGGAATGAGCCCCTCGTGAAGTGAGGAGAAAGGAACCTGTTGTTAATATTTTGGCAGCTCATCACTGACTCCCACCCTCCTATACATTTAACGCTTCTCTCCCTCCAAGCAGAACCCACCACCAGCTCCCTGAGAATCCCTTACATGAGCCAGCTCCATTGCAGCCATTGCCTTCCCCCTGGGAGGATGGGATGATCTGGAGCAAAACGTGGACGTTATTCTGTAGCCTGCCAGGGTGAGAAGGGCAATGTGAGAGAATTCATACAGGGTTTCTCTCCTTTCCACATGTTGATTCCCCCCAGGATTTCCCCTGCTAATGGACATTCTAGGTTCTGCCACACTGGGAAGCACAGAGTGACCTTATTCTACTACAGATCTAGCCCCCTCCTACCAGGGTGTAACCCTCTGACACATGGTGAAACCCACCCAGCAGCAGAGTCTCTCTGTTACACTTATCAAGTTTGCAGGTGATACCAAGCTGGGAGGGGTTGCAAGGACTTTGGAGGATAGAACTGAAATTCAAAGTCATCTGGACAAACTGGAGAAATGGTCTGAAGTAAATAGGATGAAATTCAATAACGACAAATGCAAAGTACAGCGCTTAGGAAGGAACAATCATACAAAATGGGAAATAACTAACTGCCAAGGAAGGAGTGCTGTGGAAACGGATCTGGGGGTAATAGTGGATTAGAAGCAGAATATGAGTCAACAGAGTTACACTTTTTTTTGCAACAGTAAGTATCATTTTGGGATGTATTAAGCAGGAGTATTGAAAACAAGACACGAGAAGTAATTCTGCCGCTCTACTCCGCAGTGATTAGGTCTCAACTGGAGTAGTGTGTCCAGTTCTGGGGACCACATTTCAGGAAAGATGTGGACAAAATGGAGAGAGTCCAGAGAAGAGCAATAAAAATGAATAAAGGTCTAGAAAACATGGCCAATGAGGGAAGATTGAAAAAACTGGGTTTGATGAGTCATAGACTCATAGGTCAGAAGGGACCAATATGATCATCTAGTCTGACCTCCTGCACAAGGCAGGCCACAGAACCCCACCCATTCACTTTTATAACAACCCCTTACCCAGGACCGAGTTATTGAAATCCTCAAAATTGGTTTTAAGACCTCAAACTGCAGAGAATCCACCAGCAAACGACCCGTGCCCCATGCTGCAGGGGAAGGCAAAAAACCTCCAGGGCCCCTGCCAATCCACCCTGGAGGAAAATTCCTTCCCGACCCCAAATATGGCGATCAGCTAATCCCTGAGCATGTGGGGCAAGACTCACCAGCCAGCAACCAAGAAGGAATTCTCTGTAGTAACTCAGTTCCCATCCCATCCAACATTTCCCTGCAGAGCATTGAGCAGTCCCATCTTGGTGGTAATCCAAGATCAATTGCCCAAATTAACGATCCTATCATAACATCCCCTCCATATACTTATCAAGCTCTGTCTTAAAGCCAGAAAAGTCTTTTGCCCCTACTACTTCCCTCGGAAGGCTGTTCCAGAACTTCACTCCCCTAATGGTTAGAAACCTTCATCTAATTTCAAGTCTAAACTTCCTAATATCCAGTTTATACCCATTCGTCCTCGTGCCTACATTATTACAAAACTTAATTAAATCCTCTCCCTCCCTAAGGTTAACCCCCCTGATATATTTATATAGAGCAAGCATATCCCCCCGCAGCCTTCTTTTGGCCAGGCTAAACAGGCCAAGCTCTTTAAGTCTCCTTTCATAAGGCAGTTTTTCCATTCCTCGGATCATCCTAGTAGCCCGTCTCTGAACCTGTTCCAGTTTGAATTCATCCTTCTTGAATATGGGACACCAGAACTGCACACAGTATTCCAGATGGGGTCTCACCAACGCCTTATATAATGGTACTAACACCTCCTTATCCTTGCTGGAAATACCTCGTCTGATGCATCCCAAAATCGCATTTGCTTTTTTAACAGCCGTATCACATTGGCGACTCATAGTCATCCTGCTATCAACCAATACCCCAAGGTCCTTCTCCTCCTCTGTCGTTTCCAACTGATGCGCTCCCAACGTATATCTAAAATTCTTATTATTAATCCCTAAGTGCATGACCTTGTACTTTTCACTATTGTATTTCATCCTATTTCTATTACTTCAGTTTACAAGGTGGTTCAGATCTTCCTGAATAGTATCCCTCTCCTTCTCTGTGTTAGCAATAACCCCCAGCTTTGTATCATCCGCAAACTTTATTAGCACATTCCCGCTCTTTGTGCCAAGGTCAATAATAAAAAGGTTAAATAAGATCGGTCCCAAAACCGATCCTTGAGGGACTCCACTAGTGACCTCCTTCCAGCCTGACTGTTCACCTTTCAATACGACCCGCTGGAGTCTCCCCTTTAACCAGTTCCTTATCCACCTTACAACTTTCATATTCATCCCCATCTTTTCCAATTTGACTAACAGTTCCCCATGCGGAACCGTGTCAAACGCCTTACTGAAATTTAGGTAAATTACATCTACTGCATTTCCTTTATCTAAGTAATCCGTCACCTTCTCAAAGAAGGAGATCAGATTGGTTTGACACGATCTACCTTTAGTAAATCCATGTTGCAATTTGTCCCAATTACCATTGACCTCTATGTCCTTAACTACTTTCTCCCTTAAAATTTTTTCCAAGACCTTACATACTACAGACATCAAGCTAACAGGCCTATAATTACCTGGATCACTTTTATTCCCTTTCTTAAAAATAGGGACTACATTAGCAATCCTCCAGTCATACGGCACAACCCCCGAGTTTATCGATTGCTTAAAAATTCTCGCTAACGGGCTCGCAATTTCACGCACCAGTTCCTTTAATATCCTCGGACGGAGATTGTCCGGGCCCTCCGATTTCGTCCCATTAAGCTGTTCAAGTACGGTCTTTACCTCGGTTGCAGTAATATTCACATTCCCGTTTATCATCCCTCCATCATCACTAGACTCCTCACTAGTCTTATTAAAAACTGAGGCAAAGTACTTGTTTAGATGTTGGGCCATGCCTAGGTTATCCTTAACCTCCATTCCATCCTCAGTGTATAGCGGCCCCACTTCTTCTTTCTTTGTTTTCTTCTTATTTATGTGGCTGTAGAACCTTTTACTATTGGTTTTGATTCCCTTTGCAAGGTCCAGTTCAATGCGGCTTTTAGCCTTCCTCACTTTATCCCTACATGTTCTGACCTCAGCAAGGTAGCTTCCCTTACTGATCCTGCCTTTCTTCCACTCCCTGTAAGCTTTCTGCTTTTTTCTAATCCCCTCTTTGAGTTGCTTGCTCATCCAGTTTGGCCTACAACTCCTGCCCATGTTTTTTTCTCCTTTCTTGGGATGCAGGCTTCCGACAGTCTCCGCAGCTGCGACTTAAAGTAATTCCAGGCCTCCTCCACATTTAAATCCTCAAGTTCCTCCATCCAATCTACTTCCCTAACTAATTTCCTTAACTCTTTAAAATTAGCCCTCGAGAAGCCAAAAACCCTTATCCGAGATCTACATTTGTTTATCCTTCCATCTAGTTTGAACTGAATCAGCTCATGATCACTCGAACCAAGGTTGTCCCCTACCACCATTTCTTCTACGAGGTCCTCACTGCTCACCAACACCAAATCTAAAATGGCATCCCCTCTCGTAGGTACTTCAACTACTTGATGAAGAAATCCATCCGCTATCACATCCAGAAAAACCTGGCCCCTATTATTCTTGCAAGCACTCGTCCTCCAGTCTATATCCGGGAAGTTGAAGTCCCCCATAATCACACATTTCCCCTTTGTGTTCACTTCATTAAAGAGGTCTCTATCCATATCCAAATCAGATCCCGGCAGTCTATAGCACACCCCAAGCACTATCTCAGGGGAAGCTCTAGTTGCTTTTTTACCCAGTGTGATTTTTGCCCAGACAGACTCTGTCTTACCCATTCCATCACTTCTTATTTCACTACAGTTAATCTCATCATTGATGTACAAGGCTACTCCACCACCTTTGCCTTTCTTCCTGTCTTTTCTAAACAGCACATAGCCTTCAGTACCCGTGCTCCAGTCATGAGTACTATTCCACCAGGTTTCAGTGATCCCTATAATATCCGGTTTCACTTCCTGCACCAGTAGCTCCAGTTCCTCCATCTTGTTACCAAGGCTCCTTGCATTAGTGTACAGACATTTTAATTTTCGGTGTTTGGCGTCAGTGACATTCTTCCCCCCGTCGTGCACAGACCTTCTACCAACAGCATCACCCGTTACTCTGATTTCTAGTCCACTATTCCGCCTTAGATCAATTCCTTGGTCCGCAAGGGTATCCCCTCTCACTTTGTTTACTTCCCTCTCCAGGTTATATTCCGGCGTGGAGGTCTCCTGAACATCTCCCAACCATCTCCCCCAACTTCCTAGTTTAAAGCTCTCTTGATAAGGTCGGCGAGCCTCCATCCTAGAATTCTATTTCCCTCCTTGCTTAGATGAAGTCCATCCTGAGCGAACAGTTGTCTATCCACAAACGCTTCCCAATGACCGTACATCCCAAAGCCCTCCTTATAACACCACTGCCTGAGCCATCTGTTGATCGCCACAATCTTGTCACTCACTGGAGAAGACTCAGAGGGGACATGATCACAGTTTTCAAGTACATAAAAGGCTGTTACAAGGATGCTGGAGAAAAATTGTTCTTCTTAATCGCTGAGGATAGGACAAGAAGCAATGGACTTAAATTACAGCAAGGGCAGTTTAGGATAGAGATTAGGAAAAAAACTTCCTAACTGTCAGAGTGGTTAAGCACTGGAATAATTTGTCTAGGGAGGTTGTGGAATCTCCATCATTGGGGATATTTAAGAGCAGCTGGACAAACACCTGTCAGGGATTGTCTAGATAATATTGAGTCCTGCCTTGAGTGCAGGGGACTGGCCTAGATGACCTCTCGAGGTCCCTTCCAGTTCTATAATTCTATGAACCAAAGGCCAGAGAAGAGCAGAATCAAAGGAGTCACTCTGGGGAATTCCCCCTGTCACTGTTCCCAAGGCAGCTCTCTCAGGTTTACAAAGCTGTTTGATGCTCCAGCCTTTATACAGTCTCTCCTGGCAGTGCCCCTTTCAAGGGCTGGGCCTAGTTTTAGCTTTTGGGAAGCGTGACCCCTGGGGCTCTGAGACTGGGCCTTCTTGCCTCAGAACATCTTGTTTCTTTCTGTGGCACCCCAGTGAGTCCAAATGAGTAGATACTCTTGACAGAGACTGTGAATTTAAGAACGTCAGAGCTGCCCACTGCATCAGACTAATGGTCCATCTGGCTCAGTGGCCAATGCCAGGTGCTTGAGAGAGAATGAACAGAACAGATAATCATCAAATGATCCACCTCGTCACCCATTCCCAGCTTCTGGCAAACAGAGGCTAGAGACACCATCCCTGCCCATCCTGCCTGTGACACTGGCAGATGAGGTGTTAGCTCTTGCAAAAGCCCCCATGTCTTCATTGAACAGGGAGAAACACATAGCTGGAATCAGTCTGACTCACCTCTGTTAGTATTAGGGACTAGGATTATAAGAATGCGTTTACACTTTATTGAATGCTTGTGAGTTGCTGCCTGGGTTAATATCTGACTAACTGCATTGTGAGCCTCTGTGGCTCTGTAAATCACCAGACAGGAGAGAGATTTTACCTAGGTGAAGTGCTGACTGGCAACCGAATGCATTACATCCTGCCTGGCAGGAAATGTTTATCAACACCAGAGAGACTATTATGCAAAGTTAAAGACGACAAAAGATTAAGACCCAATCCAGTTACAGGACTGAATCCTTATTTTCCTAGCACATGGGACAGTCTCCGCTGAGGGGGAGGTGAGATGGGGAGGGGGTACAAAGGGGAAAGTTGTTGTACCCATGTTGGTCCCAGGATAGCAAAGAGGTATTTTTAATTGGTTCTAAAAAAATTACCTCACCCACCTTGTCTCTCCAAGAGATCTGAAAGTGGCAGAAGGAGACAAACAGGAAGACAGAGCTCAGGACTCTAAACCAAACATTTCAAACCCCTGGAAGAAACAACATTTCCCTTCTGCCCTTGGGCATGTTTGTATCCTATATGAGGGACCACCCCATTCCCCTCACAGCAGCAAAGAGAGACTGCAGCCAGCCCCAGATGGTCTTTCCCAATCCTGGCATGTTTGTTGTGACAGTTTGTGTGTGGCGGGTGCACGGGCTGGGTACAGCTGGTCCCATCTGCAGATCGGAAAGTCAGGGCAACTCTAGCACAGCTTGGGGACTGTGGACAGGGGGAGCAGTTCTGGAGCTGGGCCTCTATCTTCTCTAGCTCCCATGGCACATGGCTCTGACAGCATAAAGTGGGTCCATCACTGCAGGGGAAGATTGGGGTAGTGTCTGAGATCAGGGTGAGAATTGGAGGGGGGTCCATGCTCAAGAATGGGGGATGGAATTCACCTCCCCACCCCTCTGCAGAGCTCAGCAACTAGGGCCTTATCCAGTGAAGTGAATTTCACTCTGGGTGACTTTGAGTCAGCCACGGAAAGATCCTTGTGCCTTCAGTTCCACACTGGCCAGTCAGCTCTCTCCTCAGACTGCTGGGGGCAGCCAGGGATAATTAGTGAGTTTGAGAATTAGAAGATGAAAATTCACAAAGAACAATGATATTTGTGTGTTTATTATTAAATCCCCAGACACCCACCAATCCCCGTCCTCCTTCCGATGAGCTATAAGTATCTAAGGGACTCAGCTACTGATCCTGCAGTCAGTTCCTGCCCTTCCCACTTTCTAAAGCAGCACTTTTAACAACAAGGCAGGGAAACATGTAAATACTTTGAACCAAATTCCAGAAGCTGCTGAGCATGGAGAAGTTAAAATGAAACCAAGGTTCAGTCTCTTCAGGGACCTGGCTCCTAGTGCAAAATTACAGACACTCCTCGGAAATCTGAAATGGCCACTTCATAACTGATAAAATGTTATTTATCTGTTCACTTCTGGGAATTATCAATAAGAGAAACAACCCAGTGATGGTGATATCCTGAGGAAAAGATCTCATGTGTCTTTAGATCATACCAATTTGTAATCTGGAACTATATACACTAAAATGCCTAATTCGTAGCCCTATGGCGATTGCCTGGTGTCACTACACGGCAGAATTAAGGTTGTTGCCTTAGTTCTGAATTTCCATCCCCTAGCATATTGCAATTGCTGTTAAGTGGGTTTGACAAAATTCATTCTATTTATTTCTTTTAATTTCAATAAATAGCAATATTTATGTTTAAGTCCTTTTTTTAATGTTTACAATTTCAATGTTCAGAGATGTGGGAAGTTATGGGGGTCGTCAGACAACAATTGTTTAATAACAGTAACTGTTGAGATTCCAAAAGTCAAACCATATAACTGTTCAAAGAGAAAGTGTCAATGTCACACTCAAAATATACAGTGTAAATATCCTTAAATCAAACTCGACTTTCTCCAGAAGCATTTCTGTATATTACCTATATAAATATGCTTTCATCTGTGTGTGCACAGAGAAATTAACATTTACTGCAATTTATTCATAAAAATCTAATCATTTCAAACATAATTTTAAGTAATGAAGTACTTGAATTCTTTCACTTCCTAGACTGGAATGTTTCATTTCAGGATAATTTCACCCTCCCTGTGATGTATTTCACTCTCAGTGCCGTAACCCCCTCACAATGTAGCTCCTGTCTAGGAGCTCTGCTGAAGCCAGTGACATTATGACCAGGTGACACACTGACATGAGCAGAGACACATGGGGAAGGGTGGAGGATGAGGTAACATGGAGGCTACCAGAGTTGAACGTGGCCCTAAGAGCAAACGCCCTCTCAGTCTCTCCTCTCTCCCACCCCCCAGAGTCAGTAATCCTGAGAAATCGTTCCCTGAAATCTAAATAGCCCCAGTTCGAGAGACAGTGATTAATGCAGGTACCTTAGAGGCTGCAGCGTCAACCCCCTGCCTGGATGAGGAGGGTGAACAATTGCAGTAGAAATTGGTTAGGATGGGAGAGGGCACAGCTGACATTGGACTGGGAGCCGAGTTGACCAAAAGGCCAGAACTCATGGGGGGTTTGGGAGAATCAACAGGACTGGGTAGAGGCATTTCAGTGTATTTTCTTCATTAACCATTCTGCCATGTATTTAATTTAGAAACTTTTCATTCCCATCTAAACACCTTGGAGCTAAGCTGGGTTGATGCATTTCCACTTACAGTGGTACAGTTTTAATTAGGTGTTTAATCAGAAGCTTATGCAACACAAAGCGGTCAATAATGGGTGTGCTTTCATTCATTAACTTGACTGTATGCTGTGCAGCGCTTTTAAAAAAAGATGGTGTGAGGGAGTGTCAAAATTTTAGGCCTTAAGAAATAGTAAGTAGGTATCAGTTCATTTCTTTCCTAATTTTAATGTCAGTTTTGAATCAGTATTAATACTATGTTGTTTTAACAGCAGTAGGGTCCATTTGCATAATTGTTTGCAAGATTTCATTGGATACTGTAAACCAGTCGTCTTCACCTTTTATTCTGAGATTCCTAAATACAACCCAGCGCACCTCTCCTGAAAGACTGCAAGCCCTGGCCGGTGACATGTTCCTTAGAGAGCAAACACCTGACGAGCCCTTTCGCCCTAAAACGCGCATTTGGCTCTTTGACATTGCTTTATCCACCCCACCAGAAAATGCTAGAGGGAACCCGGTCATTACAGCCGACCTTCACTAGGTACAGTTCTACCAGCTATGGGCCAACATTCAAATAGTTCTGTTTGTTTTATCTTTCATTCAGCTTTGCAATTAATAGATCCCATTTAAAAACTGGAAGTGAAATAACTGAAGCAAGATAAGAAGAGAGCAGCGTTGGGCATAAGTGTGGGGAAACAATAAATGGAAAGAACCGACTATGCAAAAAGGAACATCGCAAACTATCAGAGCCCCAGACGCCCGTCCAACAGAACCCACTCCAGCCAGGCATATCAAGCTGGGTCCCTGAAAAATCGCCCAGCCCATCTGGCAGTGAACGCTGCGTGTTCCAGCCAGAGCTATGGTGTGTGCGTCTGCTCTGCTGACGTGCTGCTTTGGTACGGAAGGCACCATGGCCACAGGGAGCAGAGACATGGACTCGTACATAACACAATCCCAGATACACCTCCAATGTCACACCCCCACACCTCCCCACTGTCTGCCATCCCCTCCCCTACCTCCACATGGCCATTCTCAGCCTATTGCTAACACTTCTTCCCAGCCTTCAGCACAATAAATAAATAAAACATGGTGTTACAAAAGGTAGATCCTGCCAGAGAAACCTGATCTGGATGTCAGTAAGGTTTTTGACACAGTTCCACATGGGAAACTATTTGTTATATTGGAGAAGATGGAGATTAATATGAGAATCGAAAGGTCAATAAAGAATTGGTTAAAGGGGAGTCTACAAGGAGGTCATACTGAACCGTGAGTTGTCAGGCTGGACAGAGTTACTAGTGGAGTTCCTCAGATCAGTCTTGGGACCAATCATACTCAACACTTTTATTAGTGATCTTGGCACAAGAAGTGGGAGTGGGACACAAAGCCGGGAGGGATTGCCAATATGGAGGAGGACAGGAAAATCATACAAGAAAATCTGCATGTCCTTGAAAGCTGGAATAATAGAAATGGGATGAAAATGAACAGTGCACAAATTCTAATTGCATAATTTTGCAATAAGCTGGGGATTTATCAATTGAAGTGACAGAGGAGGAGAAAGACCTCCAGGATAATTATGAGCTGCCAACGTGATGCAGTCATGAAATAGGTTAATGCCGTCCTAGGATACATCAGGTGAGGTATTTCCAGCAGATACATGAAAGGGTTAGTACTGTTATACAAAGCACCGATGAGACCTCATCTGAAATACACCTCTACCTTCTGCCCTTAAAGTCGTTGTGTCTATAAACTGTGCTTTGTGTTGCACAGACACCGATGGAGATCAGGGCCCCATCGTGCAGCACATGGCAGAGAGTCTGACTGAGATCAGCACCCCCATTTTGCTGGGCACTGCACAGAGAGGGACAGTCCTTGCCCCAAAGAGATCACAATCCAAGGAGACAATGGGTAGGAGGAAAACAGAGGGGGGCTGTGACTTCCCCAAGGTCACCAAGCAAGTCAGAGACAGAGCCAGGAACATACCCCGTTAACACCAGAGCCACATCACTCACAGCCTGGAAAGGTCCCCACACCCCATTGTATTAGGCTGCAGGAAGAGGTGGTTTGTCCATGGATGCACAGGCTGTCTTGGCAGGGCAGCTCAGCTGCAGTCCCTGCACACAGCTGGGTGTGTGTGTCATAGGTCAGGAGAAGTCAGTGTCCAGTCCTGTGGGGCTGTGTTCCTGGCTCATACCTCCAGCACTCACTGCTGCCCCTCTTTTACCAGCTGCACTGGTCAGCCAGCCCCAGGCCTCTATGAGGTCACTGTCCCTCCCACTCCACCACTTCAAACCTTCAAACAGGGACATGGTGCACCGGTGTCAGAGTGCACTAGTGTAAAGTCTGTCTGTACTAAGAGTTTGCACCAGTGCCTAAAACACCAGTGTGGCAGAGACCTTCAGTGCCCAAAACAGCAGTACGGTGGCACTAGAACTGGGATCTAGTTCTAGCTCTGTCACAGACCTTGCACACATCAATGATTCTCCTCCCAACTTTAGTCTTTTTACCCAGCTATCCACTCACTGGGGTCTCCCCTCTCTCCAGGGCTCCTCACAACTAAAATCTGTGTGCGTGTCACCAGAGCTGAGCTAGTTCAGCTCTGGAATAGTCTTACAAGGGGGGCTGTGGAGTCTCTTTCCCTGGAAGTTTTTAAGAACTGGTAGGACAAACCTCTGCCAGAGATAATCAATATATACTTGGTCCTGCCTCAGCAGAGAGAGCTGGACTTGATGACATCTTGAGGTCCTATCTAGCCCTACATTTAAAGGATGCTATGCGATATATACGTATAAAACATACAGAGAAAAACCACACAACAACATGATGTCAGGCCGATCAAAAAAACAACAACAAAACAAAAAACTACACTGCATAGCATAAAATGACACAATACTAAGGAGAAGAAAGCAACACAATGCAAACTAACACATCTTAGGAAAAAAGTACACAATGCAAAACAACAACTCAAACCAAGATAACACAGACACCAAAGAAGCTAAGGCAAAACAACGCATCATAAAACTATGCAACATAATGTGGTGCATCATAGTTCCAAAAGGCACCATGCAAAATAGCTCAGCATAGAACAGGACACAGCACAAGAGAGAATTATTTCAGTGTAGACCTGGAAGGGATCTTGAGAGGTCGCCTACTCCAGCCTCCCGTGATGAGGCAGAACCAAGTATCCCTAGATATTCCCAGACTGGTGGATCTCTAACCTGGTCTTAAAAATCTCCAGTGAAGAAAATTCCACAGTCTCCCTTGGAAGCCAACGCAAGGCAAACACAGACCAGAACAACACTGTACACACACATGCTGGGCTTGTGGATAAGGGGAGAGGGAAGACCTGAAACAATCTGGGTTCAGTTCCCACTTTTGCCCCATATTCTCCATGCAAACTTGAGCAAATTACTTTAGCGCTCTGATCTTCAGTTTCCTCATCTGTAAAATTGAGAGTCGCCTCTCACAATTGGCCTACCTAGCCTTTGAGCTTTTTGTGGCAAGGTCTATCATTGTGGGCATGTCTACACTGCAGTCAGACACCGGCGGCTGGCCTGTGCCCACTGACTTGGGCTCACATGGCTCAGGCTGTGGGGCTGTTTAATTGTGGTGTTGATGTTCTGGCTTGGGCTGCAGCCCAAGGTCTGGCACCCTCCCACATAGCAGGGTCCTACAGCCTGGCTCTAGCCCGAGACAGCACATCTATACTGCAATTAAACAGCCCCTTTGCCTGAGCACCGTGAATCTGAGTCAGCTGGCATGGGCCAGCTGGGGGTTTTAATGGCAGTGTAGAGATACCCTTGGTGTCTTTTCTGCACCTGTCAGAATGGGGACCCTGATCTTGGTCAGTGTCTGTGCAGAGCCCTGCACAACAGGAAGCCTGATCTCAGTTGGGGACTCTGCAACTCCCAGCATTACAGGATCCCTGATTTTGTTTAGAGCCCCTGCAGGAACTGGCAAAATGTGGGGACAGGATCTCTGTCAGGGTCTGTGCAGTGCACAGTACAGTGCTGGGGTGTGATCTTCGTTAGGGTCAGTGCCATACCAGGCCCAACGGGGATATAGATCTCAGTCGAGGTCTCTGAAGTGCCCAGAACAATGGAGGCAGCAGTTTGGGTCACAGTCGTGCGCTGCCTGGCACAAGGGGGGCTGTGATCTCGGTGCAGGTCTCAGTTTTACCTGGCACAACAGTGGGGTCTGATCTCACCTGGGGTCTCTTCAGTGCCTGGCAGAACAGGGTCCAGATCTCAGCTGGGGTCTGCACAGCGCCTGGCAGAACAAGGCCCAGATCTCGGGGTCTATTCAGCACCTGGCAGAACAGGGCCACGCTCAGTATGATAAGAGCCCTGATCTCAGTAACACACCTGGAGAGAAAAGTGGGAAGATTTTCGAGAATTCAATATCAGTATTTCAGAACTGAGGAGAAAATGAGGCACAAACTAAATATTTGCCAATATAAGGGACAAGCATCAATATGTGTGGAGATTTTATGTCACCATTCAACAGTTCAAGAGAAAAGAGGGGAAATTGGAGGGGATTACACAGGGATATTGAATCAACAACAGGATGGGACGGATTCTTCTTGCCTCACACTCACAGGGCCAGGAGGGAGCCCTGGGTGATGTCTTTTCACAGGGGAAAGGAGCGGGGCTGGAGTCAGAAGGTCGCTGGCTGTAGGGAGGGGCTGGCAGTGGGGTCTGGGAATGTGACTAGCTAGTGATGGGTGGGAGGGAGAGGAGTAGCTGGACTAGAAAATTTGGGGCTTGGCCATCTCAATGGGGGACACTTGCTCCTCCCTCCCCTCCCACGCCCTATTGCCAGCAGAGAGGGGGCCCCCCCAACCCAGAGGTGTCCCTGTCTCAGGCCCCCCCAGCCTCTGCCCAGCTCAGAAATCACTCGGGGGAACCACTTCCCACCCGCACAAGGACAAATCCCTGCAGGTGAAAATGGGGGAAACACCCCAAACCTGAGATCTGAACTGGCCATTGGCGAAGGGCAGAGAAAATGGGGCACAATGGGGGGAGGGGAACAGGGAACTTCTCAGGGGTTTGGGGGAGGGGGGGTCACCCTGGGTGCTGCTCGTTGCTCTCTAGGGAGAAAGGGGGCAGGACGGGAGAGGAGGGGGGTCCCCACGGGGGGGCAGCGGTAAATTCGAGGGGATCTCAGCCCCCCCCTTTCTCTCCCCGCTCCTCGGGGGTCACCTGCTCTTCTCTCCCCCCCCCCCCATGTCCGGGCTGCACAGACATTTCCCCCCCGCCCCTTTCCCAGCCCCCGCCGGGCCCCCCGGGGGGTTAATGCGGGATTCTCCCCCTCCCCGATCTGCGCATGCCCAGAGCCCAACGGCACAAACCCTTCTACGGCCCCGGGAGAGGCTCCAACGGCCCCGCGCGAGCCAGGCAGAGCCGGAGCGGCACGCGCGCATTTGCACCTCGGCTTGTTCTCGCCCACCCAGCGTCACTTCCGGTCCAGGGAGAGTCAGGAACTACATCTCCCAGCCTGCCCCGGGGCCAGGCAGACCGTCTCCCCGCCCCTCCTCCTTTTCCGCCGCTGAGAGAGCGGCCCCCCCCCGCCTTTTCCCGGGGAGCGGTTTAATACAGCGGCAGCGCTGGGAGGGCTTGGGACCTCTAAACAGCCGCCAATCCCCAGCCCTGACCCCCCAGCGCACCCCAAACTCCCAGCTCCCCCCAGCCCTGACCCCCCAGCGCACCCCAAACTCCCAGTTCCCCCCAGCCCTGACCCCCCAGCGCACCCCAAACTCCCAGCTCCCCCCCAGCCCTGACCCCCCAGCGCACCCCAAACTCCCAGCTCCCCCCCAGCCTTGACCCCCCAGCGCACCCCAAACTCCCAGCTCCCCCCAGCCCTGACCCCCCAGCGCACCCCAAACTCCCAGCTCCCCCCAGCCCTGACCCCCCGAGCGCACCCCAAACTCCCAGCTCCCCCAGCCCTGACCCTCCCAGCGCACCCCAAACTCCCAGCTTCCCCCCAGCCCTGACCCTCCCAGCGCACCCCAAACTCCCAGCTCCCCCCCAGCCCTGACCCCCCCAGCGCACCCCAAACTCCCAGCTCCCTCCAGCCCTGACACCCCCAGCGCACCTCAAACTCCCAGCTCCTCCCAGTCCTGACCCCCCCAGCGCACCCCAAACTCCCAGCTCCCCCCAGCCCTGACCCCCCAGCGCACCCCAAACTCCCAGCTCCCCCCCAGCCCTGACCCCCCAGCGCACCCCAAACTCCCAGCTCCCCCCCAGCCTTGACCCCCCAGCGCACCCCAAACTCCCAGCTCCCCCCAGCCCTGACCCCCCAGCGCACCCCAAACTCCCAGCTCCCCCCAGCCCTGACCCCCCGAGCGCACCCCAAACTCCCAGCTCCCCCAGCCCTGACCCTCCCAGCGCACCCCAAACTCCCAGCTTCCCCCCAGCCCTGACCCTCCCAGCGCACCCCAAACTCCCAGCTCCCCCCCAGCCCTGACCCCCCCAGCGCACCCCAAACTCCCAGCTCCCTCCAGCCCTGACACCCCCAGCGCACCCCAAACTCCCAGCTCCGCGCCAACCCTGACCCCCCCCAGCGCACCCCAAACTCCCAGCTCCCCCCAGCCCTGACCCCCCCAGCGCACCCCAAACTCCCAGCTCCCTCCAGCCCTGACCCCCCCAGCGCACCCCAAACTCCCAGCTCCGCGCCAACCCCAGCCGCTCCCTCCGCCCGGCTCTGACAGCCCAGATCCACTCTCCGGCTCCCCCTCCCCTCGCTCCCGGGCCCAGCCTGGGCTCCGAGCTCTGCAGCCGAGCCGCGCTCCGGCTCCTCCTGCAGCTCCCGGCCCCGCCCGTGACACTCGCCCCCGGCAGCCCCGCTCCGGCCGCGGGGAGCTCGGGGATCCCCCCCCGGGCAGGGGGTGAGCCGGGCCCGGCACCTCCCGACAGGAGCGTGTCCGCCCCACGCGTATTCCCACCCCCTCGGGCCCTGCCCCCGGCCTCACCGCGCGGGCTGCAGGGCTGGAGCAGCCCCCGCGCTGCGCTCCCGACCCGGCCACGGCCCCGCTGCCGGTGTAACCCCGGGGCAGAGACTGCACCTATTGCCAAACCGGAGAGTTGCTCAAAGTGTCGTCACACCGGCACAAAGGGGCGGGGCGACTCCTCCCCGGGCCTGGCCCTGCCCCCGTGGCCCCACGCAGGGGGGTTGGACACGCGGGGACCCGCCTCAGCCCGGAGGGGGCAGGAGAGGGGCTGGGGCTCCCCAGGGGAAAAGCAGGGGCGGGGGCTGGTACTGCTGAACCATCAGACTAAGGAGCCCCCGGCTGAGAGTGCAGCGAGCACGTGTCAGTTCAGCGCTGGAGATGCGACCCAGCACGTGTCAGTCACCTGCCTCTAAAGCCTCTAAATCCCCTGGGCACCGCTCCCCAGGGCACAGCTTGGGAGCTGCCCTGGGAATAGATCCTGCGGGAAATCCCTTCCCCCCCTCTGCTAGCTTGTGTTTGTTACAGCCCTGGAAATAACCCCGCTGCCTGTGTGCCCCGCAGAGAACAGAGGAGCAAATTCTCTCCCTGTTCACCCTTCCACAGCCATGAAAGGAAGGAATAAACCCCCAGCAGCGCCCTGCCCCACAGAGTCCCCCCCGTAAGGAGAGAGATGTGCAGTGACTAGGGCTCCAGCTCAGCGTCACCAGGTTTATATAACTTTTGGTGATGCCCAGAATGGGTCCAAATCCTGCTTCCTTCCTTGCCCTCGTACTACCCCATAAGCTCTGGGAGGGAGTTTGGGTACATGAGGTGCAGGCTCAGGGATGGGCAGGGGGTTGGGAGGCAGGGGAGGCAGGGGGCGGACCCTGGGAGGGAGTTTGAGTGTGGGTGAGATGCAGGATCAGGGCTGGATCAGGGGGTTGGGGTGCAGGGGGGGCAGTGGCAGGCTCTGAGAGGGAGTTTGGGTATGGGAAGGATGTGGGCTCTGGGCTGGGCCAGGGAGTTGGGGTGCAGGGGGGTGGTGATGGTCTCTGGGAGGGAGTTTGGATGTGGGCGGGGTGCGGGATCTGGCCTGTGGCAGAGAGTTAGGGTGTGGCACCTATCTTGGGCAGCTCCCAACAGTGACCCATACCCCCATCTGGCAGCAACTCCCACATGAAAGAGGCATGGGGGACGTGGGTCTCCTGGCACCACTGCCCGCTGGCACCTCCCCTGCAGCTCCCATTGCCGCAGTTCCAATGGCAGAGTTGGCACTTGGGGTGAGGGCAGCGTGCAAGAGACACTCCCCACGGGGGCCATAGGGATGTTCCAGATCCTTCTGGGAGTGGTGTGCCGTGCAGAGCGAGGGTGGGCAGGATTCTGCTTTAGTCCCGCTGTGCTGCCGGTAGTGGTGGCAGGAGCCCCTGGGCCCTTTCAAATTGCCCGGGGCCAGCTGCTCAGGCTTTCTGACTTTCTGATGAGGAAGCAAAGGGAAGGCACATGTGCCCCCATGAGCAGTTCTGGGGAGTCTTTTGGGGACTCCTGGAGTAGGCAGCAGAGAGGTGCAGCCTCACCACCGAGTCTGTTTCACTGGAGGAGAGTAGGGGCTGCAGGCTGATCTCCCACCTCTGTGCATCCAGCAGCCTGTGCTCCCCTCTGCCATGCTGGAGCCTCCACATTTATTTAGTGACAAATAAAATTTGCAGAAATTTAAAATATTGTGCACAGAATTTTTTTGGTGCAGAATCTCCTCAGGAGTGAGACTGACTCAAGGAACCTCCTTGGATTGTCACTGCCTGGTTAACCCTTCAGCCACCACACCAATGCACAGAGAGTGCCAAGCCCTACTGCTGTGTGGGGTTGGGGGCTGCCCACCATTTCCCCTCCACCCAGTAATTTCCTGGATGCACAGAGACAGTTCAACCCCCCCACAACCGTGTCCCACTGATCTTCCCGTCCCTACAACTCCAGCTACTCCCCTCCCTGCCTGATGGAGATGGAACGCTGAGCTCTCTGAGCTTCAGTTTCCCCATCTGTAAAATGGAGAGTCGCCTCCCGCCATTGGCCTATTTAGCCCTTGAGCTTTTTGGGGCAACGCCTCTCTGTCCCTGTGGGCATGTCTACACTGCAGTCAGACACCGGCGGCTGGCCCGTGCCCGCTGACTTGGGCTCACACGGGCTCAGGCTGTGGGGCTGTTTAATTGCGGTGTCGATGTTCTGGCTGGGGCTGCAGCCCAAGTTCTGGCACCTTCCCACCTCGCAGGGTCCTACAGCCTGGCTCCAGCCTGAGCCCAGACATCTACACTGCAATTAAACAGCCCCTTTGCCTGAGCCTGGTGAGCCTGAGTCAGCTGGCAAGGGCCAGTGGGGGGTTTTAATGGCAGTGTAGAGATACCCTTGGTGTCTTTTCCGCACCTATCACAATGGGGACCCTGATCTTGGTCAGTGTCTGTGCAGGGCCGTGCACAACAGGAAGCCTGTTCTCAGTTGGGGACTCTGCAGCTCCCAGCATTACAGGATCCCTGATTTTGTTTAGGGGCCCTGCAGCAACTGGCAAAATGTGGGGGCAGGATCTCTGTCACGGTCTGTGCAGTGCCCAGTACAGTGCTGGGGTGTGATCTTTGTTAGGGTCAGTGCAATGCCAGGCCCAACGGGGACACAGATCTCAGTCGAGGTCTCTGAAGTACTCAGAACAATGGAGGCAGCGGTTTGGGTCACAGTCGTGCGCTGCCTGGCACAAGGGGGGCTGTGATCTCGGTGCAGGTCTCAGTTTTACCTGGACAACAGTGGGGTCTGATCTCACCTGGGGTCTCTTCAGTACCTGGCAGAAAAAGGCCCAGATCTCAGCTGGGGTCCCTGCAGCGCCTGGCAGAACAGGGCCACGCTCAGTACGATAGGAGCCCTGATCTCAGTCACACACCTGGAGAGAAAAGCAGGAAGATTTTTGAGAATTTGAAATCAGTATTTCAGAACTGAGGAGAAAATGGGGCACAAACTAAATATTTGCCAATATAAGGGACAAGCATCAACATACGGGGAGATTTTATGTCACCATTCAACAGTTCAAGAGAAAAGAGGGGAAATTGGAGGGGATTACACAGGGATATTGAATCAACAACAGGATGGGACGGATTCTTCTTGCCTCACACTCACAGGGCCAGGAGGGAGCCCTGGGTGATGTCTTTTCACAGGGGAAAGGAGCGGGGCTGGAGTCAGGTCACTGGCTGTGGGGAGGGGCTGGCAGTGGGGTCTGGGAATGTGACTAACAGGTGATGGGGAGGGAAGAGTAGCTGGACTAGGAAACCTGGGGCTGGGCCGTCTCTATGGGGGACACTTGCTCCTCCCTCCCCTTCCTGGCCCTTCCCACGCCCTATTGCCAGCAGAGAGGGGCCCCCCCCTGCCCAGCCCAGAGGTGTCCCTGTCTCAGGGCCCCCCCAGCCTCTGCCCAGTTCAGAAATCACTCGGGGGAACCATTTCCCACCCGCACAAGGACAAATCCCTGCAGGTGAAAATGGGGGAAACACCCCAAACCTGAGATCTGAACTGGCCATTGGCGAAGGGGAGAGAAAATGGGGCACAATGGGGGGAGGGGAACAGGGAACTTCTCAGGGGTTTGGGGGAGGGGGGGTCACCCTGGGTGCTGCTCGTTGCTCTCTAGGGAGAAAGGGGGCAGGACGGGAGAGGAGGGGGGTCCCCACGGGGGGGCAGCGGTAAATCCGAGGGGATCTCAGCCCCCCCCTTTCTCTCCCCGCTCCTCGGGGGTCACCTGCTCCCCCCCCCGGCCATGTCCGGGCTGCACAGACATTTCCCACCCGCCCCTTTCCCAGCCCGGCCCGGCCCCACGGGGGGTTAATGCGGGACTCTCCTCCACCGCGATCTGCGCATGCCCAGAGCCCCCACGGCACAAACCCTTCTCCGGCCCCGCGCGAGCCAGGCAGAGCCGGAGCGACCAACTCTCCTTCCCAACCCGGCTCCGCCTCCCCGCCGACGTCACTTCCGCTCCGGGGAGAGTCAGGAACTACATCTCCCAGCCTGCCCCGGGGCCGCTTCCGCCCTCTCCCGCCCAAGTTAAGGAGGTTCCTGGGGCCAGGCAGATCGTCTGCCCGCCCCTCCTCCTTTTCCCCCGCTGAGAGACCGGCCCCCCCCCCGCCTTTTCCCGGGGAGCGGTTTAATACAGCGGCAGCGCTGGGAGGGCTTGTGACCTCTAAACAGCCGCCAATCCCCAGCCCTGACCCCCCCCCCAACGCACCCCAAAATCCCAGCTCCCCCCCAGCCCTAACCCCCCAGCGCACCCCAAACTCCCAGCTCCCCCCAGCCCTGACCCCCCAGCGCACCCCAAAGTTTTGGTGATGCCCAGATCGGGTCCAAGTCCTGCCCTTCCTTCCTCGCTCCCCCCGCCCGCCCTCCTAAAGCTCTGGGAGGGAGTTTGGGTACATGAGGTGCAGGTTCGGGGGCTGGGCAGGGGGTAGCGGGGCCGTGGCAGCCTGTGGGAGTGAGTTTCGGTGCTGCAGGGTGTGCGGGCTCTGGGAGGGAGTTTGAGTGCATGAGGTGCAGGCTCTGGGGCTGGACAGGGGGTTGGCAGGGAAGGCAGGGGGCGGACCCTGGGACGGAGTTTGAGTGTGGGTTCTGTGCTGGCTCAGGGGGTTGGGGTGGAGGGAGGCAGGGGGCGGACCCTGGGAGGGAGTTTGGGTGTGGGTGAGGAGCAGGATCTGGGTTGGATCAGGGGGTTGGGGTGCAGGGAGGGCAGTGGCGGGCGTTGGGAGGGAGTTTGGGTATGGGAAGGATGTGGGCTCTGGGCTGGGCCAGGGAGTTGGGGCGCAGGGGGGTGATGGTGGGCTCTGGGAGGGAGTTTGGATGTGGGCGGGGTGCGGGATCTGGCCTGTGGCAGAGGGTTAGAGTGTGGCACCTATCTTGGGCAGCTCCTAACAGTGACCCACACCCCCATCTGGCAGCAACGCCTACATGAAAGAGGCCTGGGGGGCGTGGGTCTCCTGGCACCACTGCCCGCTGGCACCACCCCTGCAGCTCCCATTGCCGCAGTTCTAATGGCAGAGTTGGCACTTGGGGTGGGGGCAGCGTGCGAGAGAGACAACCCACAGGGGCCATAGGGATGTTCCAGATCCTTCTGGGAGTGGTGCGCCGTGCAGAGCGAGGGTGGGCAGGAATTGTTTTAGTCCCGCTGTGCTGCCAGTAGTGGTGGCAGGAGCCCCCGGGCCCTTTCAAATTGCCTGGGGCCAGCTGCTCAGGCTTTCTGATGGGGAAGCAAAGGGAAGGCACATGTGCCCTCATGAGCAGTTCTGGGGAGTCTTTTGGGGGCTCCTGGAGTAGGCAGCAGAGAGGTGCAGCCTCACCACCAAGTCTGTTTCACTGGAGGAGAGTAGGGGCTGCAGGGTGATCTCCCACCTCTGTGCATCCAGCAGCCTGTGCTCTCCCCTGCCATGCTGGAGCCTCCACATTTATTTAGTGACTCTCCTCCAGTGAAACAGACTGTCCTGCCCCTGGCCAGGCACTTTGGAGGTTTGAGCTACTCCCTGTGGATCACCCCACTCAAGGAGCGTTCATTCTAGGAAACAAGCCAGCTAGACAGGAAAACCTCAGATGCTGCTCCCAATGCTACACTCAGTTTTTCTGAAATTAGTCGATTTTATTCAGAGATTCATAGACTCTAGGACTGGAAGGGACCTTGAGAGGTCATCGAGTCCAGTCCCCTGCCCTCATGGCAGGACCAAATACTATCTAGACCATCCCTGATAGACATTTATCTAACCTACTCTTAAATATCTCCAGAGATGGAGATTCCACAACCTCCCTAGGCAATCTATTCCAGTGTTTAACTACCCTGACAGTTAGGAACTTTTTCCTAATGTCCAACCTAAATCTCCCTTGCTGCAGTTTAAGCCCATTGCTTCTTGTTCTATCATTGGAGGCTAAGGTGAACAAGTTTTCTCCCTCCTCCTGATGACACCCTTTTAGATACCTGAAAACTGCTATCATGTCCCCTCTCAGCCTTCTCTTTTCCAAACTAAATAAACCCAGTTCTTTCAGCCTTCCTTCATAGGTCATGTTCTCAAGACCTTTAATCATTCTTGTTGCTCTTCTTTGGACCCTCTCCAATTTCTCCACATCTTTCTTGAAATGCGGTGCCCAGAACTGGAAACAATACTCCAGTTGAGGCCTAACTAGTGTAGAGTAGAGCGGAAGAATGACTTCTCGTGTCTTGTTTATGTAACCCTTCTGCCCCTCTGAGTTGGCAGCAACAAGGGCCAGGTTCAGTATCCAGGGGTTCCGTTTCAATAACCCAATGCCAAACCAGCTCGAGCCCCCACCCAGTGACCTGGGAAAATCTTACACACACCCCTAGGCGCCTCAAAGAGGCAATGCTTCCCCTCTCGTAAGCACAGAGTCTCGGTGTAGCAGAAAAGGTTTAATACATGAGATAAACAACAAACACTAAATTGGGAAAACACCTCAACTAGAGTTCATAGACCAAACCGTGAGCAAAGACCCACCCCAGGAAATTGGGCTGTGTCCTCTTTCCTGGGCTCTTGAGTCCAGCAAGCCCCAAACCACCCACATTCCCAAAAGTCCCACAATCCCAAAAGTCTCTGTCCTGGGTCAGTGCAGCCCCAAAGTTTGAGAGTCTATCTGCAGAGGTCCCTCCCCCCAGCCTGGGTAGAAAGGGGCACCTTATGTGGTCCGGGGCCAACTGCCCTGCCTCTCCGTGGGTTCTGCTCCTGCCTTCTCCACTTTACCATTCACTCCACTCTGCTCCTCCAGCTGTCCTTACAAACTGCTCTGCTGCACCAGCTGTACTGTGGGCTGCTCCAGTTGTCCCTGCAAACTGCTCGGCTCTGCTCGCTCTGTGGGCCGCTCCACCTGTCCCACAGCTACTCCGCTCTGCCAGCTGCTCTGCTGCCACCAGCTGTCCCGTGATCCGCTCCAGCCGTCTCCACAACTGCTCCACTCCGCCAGCCGCTCTGTTCCACAGTATAGCTTCAGGCTCCCCCACTAGTTAGCATAGTGCTCTCAGCTCTTTAGTAATTTCAGCTCTTTAGTGATTTCAGCTCATAGTAGGGGAGCCCCAGTGCTCGTGCACCATTAGCCAAAAGTGAGTTCAGCTCAGTAACCTATATCTGGATTCTTAAGGAAATAAAAAATCAACTCTGACATTCTACAGTGGGGAGAGGAGGATGTGCAATTGGTATTCCAGGCCCTCACAAGGATCCCATACTATCAGGTACACACACCAATCCCCAACCTCTCTCCCTTCATGGGGTTTTGGAACCCATGTCCCATGTTTAGCAAGTACCACCCAACTGAGGTTGAGTCATCTCTGTCAGAAAGCAGTCCCACAGCTCCCCATTCATCCAATCAGGGTGACAAACTTTTTTTTCCTGCCCCAATAATAAAGAAATTGGGGATCCCAGAGCTGTTAAAATAACCATCCCAGTCTGCTGTGGGCTTATGCTAAGTGGAGGGTGGATGCCAATGCAAATCTTTCCCCATCCTTTGAAATTCTTGGAATTCTTTTCACATTCCCTACAATTCACCACCAGATATCAGGGTAGCGCTCATCCTGACTCTCCTTACACACCTAACAATGAAATAAAAAAAAAAAGAACACGAACAAACCCTGTCAGTAACGGCTAACGTCCTAGATGGGAAATCAGCAGCGGGTTGAAGTGCGGAGAGTGCACAGTCTGAATGTGTATGACCCGACCCCAGCCCCTAGCCCCACATAGCGGTAGGGCTTGGCACTCTCTGTGCATTGGTGTGGTGGCTGAGGGGTTAACCAGGCAGTGACAATCCAAGTTGGTTCCCTGAGTCAGTCTCACTCCTGAGGAGATTCTGCACCAAAAAAAATCTGTGCACAATATTTTAAAATTCTGCAAATTTTATTTGTCAATCAATAAATGTGGAGACTCCAGCATGGCGGGGGAGAGCACAGGCTGCTGGATGCACAGAGGTGGGAGATCACCCTGCAGCCCCTACTCTCCTCCAGTGAAACAGACTCGGTGGTGAGGCTGCACCTCTCTGCTGCCTACTCCAGGAGCCCCCAAAAGACTCCCCAGAACTGCTCATGAGGGCACATGTGCCTTCCCTTTGCTTCCCCATCAGAAAGCCTGAGCAGCTGGCCCCGGGCAATTTGAAAGGGCCCAGGGGCTCCTGCCACCACTACCGGCAGCACAGCGGGACTAAAACTATTCCTGCCCACCCTAGCTCTGCATGGCGCACCACTCCCAGAAGGATCTGGCACATCCCTATGGCCCCTATGGGGTGTGTCTCTCGCACGCTGCCCCCACCCCAAGTGCCAACTCTGCCATTGGAACTGCGGCAATGGGAGCTGCAGGGGTGGTGCCAGCGGGCAGTGGTGCCAGGAGACCCACGCCCCCGAGGCCTCCTCCATGTAGGAGTTGCTTGCAGATGGGGGTGTGGGTCACTTTTGGGAGCTGCCCAAGATAGGTGCCACACCCTAGCCCTCTGCCACAGGCCAGATCCCACACCCAAACTCCCTCCCAGACCCTGCTACTGCCCCCCTGCACCCCAACCCCCTGCCCCAGCACAGATCCCCCACCCCGCCCACACCTAAACTCCCTGACAGGGTCCGCCCCCACCTCCCCTGTGCTCCAACCCCCTGCCCAGCCCCCGAGCCTGCACCTCATGCACTCAAACTCCCTCCCAGAACTCGCACCCCGTCCAGCACCCAAACTCACTCTCACAGGCTGCCACCGTCTCCCCCCACCCCCTGCCCATCCCAGAGCCTGCACCTCATGTACCCAAACTCCCTCCCAGAGCTTTAGGAGGGCGGGCGGGGGGAGCGAGGAAGGAAGGGCAGGACTTGGACCCGTTCTGGGCATCGCCAAAAGTTATATAAACCTGGTGACGCTGAGCTGGAGCCCTAGTCACTGCACATCTCTCTCCTTACAGCGGGGGACTCTATGGGGCCGGGCGCTGCTGGGGGTTTATTCCTTCCTTTCATGGCTGTGGAAGGGTGAACAGGGAGAGAATTTGCTCCTCTGTTCTCTGCGGGGCACACAGGCAGCGGGGCTATTTCCAGGGCTGTAACAAACACAAGCTAGCAGAGGGGGGAAGGGATTTCCCGCAGGATCTATTCCCAGGGCAGCTCCCAGGCTGTGCCCTGGGGAGCGGTGCCCAGGGGATTTAGAGGCTTTAGAGGCAGGTGACTGACACGTGCTGGGTCCCATCTCCAGCGCTGAACTGACACGTGCTCGCTGCACTCTCAGCCGGGGGCTCCTTAGTCTGATGGTTCAGCAGTACCAGCCCCCGCCCCTGCTTTTCCCCTGGGGAGCCCCAGCCCCTCTCCTGCCCCCTCCGGGCTGAGGCGGGTCCCCGCGTGTCCAACCCACCTGCGTGGGGCCCGGGGGCAGGGCCAGGCCTGGGGAGGAGCCGCCCCGCCCCTTTGTGCTGGTGTGACGACACTTTAAGGAAGTCTCCGGTTTGGCAATAGGTGCAGTTTCTGCCCCGTTACACCGGCAGCGGGGCCGCGGCCGGGTCGGGAGCGCAGCGCGGGGGCTGCTCTAGCCCTGCAGCCCGCGGGGCAGCACGGTGAGGCCGGGGGCAGGGCCCGAGGGGGTGGGGACACGCGTGGGGCGGACACGCTCCTGTGGGGAGGGTCCAGGCCCGGCTCCCTGGTTCACCCCCTGCCCGGGGGGTCCCCGAGCTCCCCACGGCCGGAGCGGGACTGCGGGGGGCGAGTGTCCCAGGCGGGGCCGGGAGCTGCAGGAGGGGCCGGAGCGCGGCTCGGCTGCAGAGCTCGGAGCCCAGGCTGGGCCCGGGACCGAGGGGAGGGGGAGCTGCGGGGTGGATCTGGGGTGTCAGAGCCGGGCGGGCGGGAGCGGCTGGGATTGGGGGGAGCTGGGAGTTTGGGGTGCGCTGGGGGTCAGGGCTGGGGGGAGCTGGGAGTTTGGGGTGCGCTGGGGGGGTCAGGGCTGGGGGGAGCTGGGAGTTTGGGGTGCGCTGGGGGGGTCAAGGCTGGGGGCGCTGGGAGTTTGAGGTGCGCTGGGGGGTCAGGGCTGGGGGGAGCTGGGAGTTTGGGGTGCGCTGGGGGGTCAGGGCTGGGGATTAGCGGCTGAGAGCAACGAGCAGCACCCAGGGTGACCCCCCCTCCCCCCAACCCTGAGAAGTTCCCTGTTCCCCTCCCCCCATTGTGCCCCATTTTCTCTGCCCTTCGCCAATGGCCAGTTCAGATCTCAGGTTTGGGGTGTTTCCCCCATTTTCACCTGCAGGGATTTGTCCTTGTGTGGGTGGGAAATGGTTCCCCCGAGTGATTTCTGAACTAGGCAGAGGCTGGGGGGACCCTGAGACAGGGACACCTCTGGGCTGGGCTGGGGGGCCCCTCTCTGCTGGCAACAGGGCGTGGGAGGGGAGGGAGGAGCAAGTGTCCCCCACTGAGATGGCCAAGCCCCAAATTTTCTAGTCCAGCTACTCCTCTCCCTCCCCCCCATCACTAGCTAGTCACATTCCCAGACCCCACTGCCAGCCCCTCCCCACAGCCAGGGACCTTCTGACTCCAGCCCCGCTCCTTTCCCCTGTGAAAAGACATCACCCAGGGCTCCCTCCTGGCCCTGTGAGTGTGAGGCAAGAAGAATCCGTCCCATTCTGCTGTTGATTCAATATCCCTGTATAATCCCCTCCAATTTCCCCTCTTTTCTCTTGAACTGTTGAATGGTGACATAAAATCTCCACACATATTGATGCTTGTCCCTTATATTGGCAAATATTTAGTTTGTGCCCCATTTTCTCCTCAGTTCTGAAATACTGATATTGAATTCTCGAAAATCTTCCCACTTTTCTTTTCAGGTGTGTAACTGAGATCAGGGCTCTTATCATACTGAGCGTGGCCCTGTTCTGCCAGGTGCTGAAGAGACCCCGAGATCTGGGCCTTGTTCTGCCAGGCGCTGCGGAGACCCCAACTGAGATCTGGACCCTGTTCTGCCAGGCACTGAAGACACCCAAGGTGAGATCAGACCCCACTGTTGTGCCAGATAAAACTGAGACCTGCACCGAAATCACAGTCCCCCTTGTGCCAGGCAGCGCACGACTGTGACCCAAACCACTGCCTCCATTGTTGTGAGCACTTCAGAGACCTCGACTGAGATCTATATCCCCGTTGGGCCTGGCATTGCACTGACCCTAACAAAGATCACACCCCACCACTGTACTGTGCACTGCACAGACCCTGAAAGATCCTGCCCCCACATTTTGCCAGTTGCTGCAGAGGCCCTAAACAAAATCAGGGCTCCTGTAATGCTGGGAGTTGCAGAGTCCCCAACTGAGATCAGGCTTCCTGTTGTGCAGGGCTCTGCACAAACACTGACCAAAATCAGGGTTCCGTTTGTGATAAGTGCAGAAAAGACACCAAGGGTATCTCTACACTGCCATTAAAACCCCCAGCTGGCCCATGCCAGCCGACTCAGGCTCACGTTGCTCAGGCGAAGGGGCTGTTTAATTGCAGAATAGATGTCCTGTCTTGGGCTAGAGCCAGGCTGTAGGACCCTGCGAGGTGGGAGGGTGCCAGACCTTGGGCTGCAGCCCAAGCCAGAACATCAACACCACAATTAAACACCCTGCAGCCTGAGCCATGTGAGCCCAAGTCAGTGGGCACAGGCCAGCCGCCGGTGTCTGACTGCAGTGTAGACATGCCCACAATGATAGACCTTGCCACAAAAAGCTCAAAGGCTAAATAGGCCAATGGTGGGAATTGACTCTCCATTTTACAGATGAGGAAACTGAAGATCAGAGAGCTGAAGTAATTTGCTCAAGTTTGCATGGAGAATCTGGGACAAAACTTGGAACTGAACCCAGATTGTTTCAGGTCTTCCCTCTCCCCTTATCCACAAGCCCAGCATGTGTGTGTACAGTGTTGTTCTGGTCTGTGTTTGCCTTGCACTGGCTTACAAGGGAGACTGTGGAATTTTCATCACTGGAGATTTTTAAGACCAGGTTAGAGATCCACCAGTCTGGGAATGTCTAGGGATACTTGGTTCTGCCTCATCACAGGATGCTGGAGTAGACGACCTCTCAAGATGCCTTCCAGGTCTACACTGAAATAATTCTCTCTTGTTCTGTGTCCTGTTCTATGCTGAGCTATTTTGCATGGTGCCTTTTGGAACTATGATGCACCATGTTGTGTTGCATAGTTTTATGATGCATTGTTTTGCCTTAGCTTGTTTGGTGTCTGTGTTATCTTGGTTTGAGTTGTTATTTTGCATTGTGTACTTTTGTCCTAAGGTGTGTTAGTTTGCATTGTGTTGCTTTCTTCTCCTTAGTATTGTGTCATTTTATGCTATGCAGTGTAGTTTTTTGTTTTTTTTTTTTGTTGTTGTTGTTTTTTTGAATGGCCTGACATCATGTTGTTGTGTGGTTTTTTTTTTGTATGTTGTTTTATATGTATATATAGCATAACATCCTTGAAATGTAGGGCTAGATAGGACCTCAAGATGTCATCAAGTCCAGCTCTCTCTGCTGAGGCAGGACCAAATATATGTAGATTATCTCTGAGAGAGGTTTGTCCTACCAGTTCTTAAAAACTTCCAGGGAAAGAGACTCCACAGCCCCCCTTGTAAGACTATTCCAGAGCTGAACTTGCTCAGCTCTGGTGACATACACACATATTTTAGTGGTGAGGAGCTCTGGAGAGAGGAGAGACCCCAGTGAGTGGGCAGCTGGGTAAAGAGACTAAAGTTGGGAGGAGAAACATTGATGTGTGCAAGGTCTGTGACAAAGCTAGAACTAGATCCCAGTTCTAGTGCCACCGTCCTGCTGTTTTGGGTAGTGAAGGTCTCTGCCCCACTGGTGTTTTAGGCACTGGTGCAAACCCTTAGTACAGACAGACTTTACACTAGTGCACTCTGGCACTGGTGCACCATGTCCCTGTTTGCAGGTTTGAAGTGGTGGAGTGGGAGGGACAGTGACCTCATAGAGTCCTGGGGCTGGCTGACCAGTGCAGCTGGTAAGGGAGGGGCAGCAGTGAGTGCTGGAGGTATGAGCCAGGAACACAACCCCACAGGACTGGACACTGACTTCTCCTGACCCATGACACACACACCCAGCTGTGTGCAGGGACCACAGCTGAGCTACCCTGCCAAGACAGCCTGTGCGTCCCTGGACAAACCACCTCTTCCTGCAGCTTAATACAATGGGGTGTGGGGACCTTTCCAAGCTGCGGGTGATGTGGCTTTGGCGTTAACAGGGTCTGTTCCTGGCTCTGTCCCTGACCTGCTCGGTGACCTTGGGGAAGTCACAGCCCCTCTCTGTTTTCCTTCTACCCATTGTCTCCTTGGATTGTGATCTCTTTGGGGCAAGGACTGTCCCTCTGTCTGTGCAGTGCCCAGCAGAATGGAGGTGCTGGTCTCAGTCAGGTTCTCTGCCATGTGCTGCACGATGGGGCCCTGATCTGCATCAGTGTCTGTGCAACACAAAGCACAGTTTATAGACTCAGAGACTTTAAGGGCAGAAGGTAGAGGTGTATTTCAGATGAGGTCTCATCGGTGCCTTTTATAACAGTACTAACCCTTTCATGTGTCTGCTGGAAATACCTCACCTGATGCATACTAGGACTGCATTAACCTATTTCACGGCTGCATCACGTTGACAGCTCATAATTATCCTGTGATCAACCAATACACCCAGGTCTTTCTCCTCCTCTGTCACTTCCAATCGATAAATCCCCAGTTTATTGCAAAATTATACACTCGGGGACTAACAACTATAATTTGTGCACTATTCATTTTCATCCCATTTCTATTACTCCAGCTTTCAAGGACATGTAGATTTTCTTGTATGATTTTCCTGTCCTCCTCCATATTGGCAATCCCTCCCAGTTTTGTGTCCCAGTCCCACTTCTTGTGCCAAGATCACTAATAAAAGTGTTGCGTAAGATTGGTCTCAAGACTGATCTGAGGAACTCCACTAGTAACTCACTCCAGCCTGACAACTCACCGTTCAATATGACCCTCTTGTAGACTCTCCTTGAACCAATTCTTTATTGACTTTCGGTTCTCATATTAATCCCCATCTTCTCCAATTTAATGAATAGTTTCCCATGTGGAACTGTATCAAAAACCTTACTGACATCCAGATCCGGTTTCTGTGGCACGATCTACCTTTTGTAACACCGCGTTTTATTTATTTATTTATAGTGCTGAAGGCTGGGAGGAAGTGTTAGCAATAGGCTGAGAATGGCCATGTGGAGGTAGGGGAGGGGATGGCAGACAGTAGGGAGGTGAGGAGGGGGTGCAGCACTGAAGGTGTGTCTGGGTATGTGTTTTGTAGGAGTCCATGTCTCTGCTCCCTGTGGCCGTGGTGCGTTCCGTACCAAAGCAGCATGTCAGCAGAGCAGATGCACACAGCGTAGCTCTCCCTGAAACATGCAGCATTCACTGCCAGATGGGCTGGGCGATTTTTCAGGGACCCAGATTGATATGCCTGGCTGGAGTGGGGTCAGTTGGACGGGGGTCTGGGGCTCTGATAGTTTGCGATGTTCCTTTCTGCATAGTCAGTTCTTTCCATTTGTTGTCTTACCCCCACCTTTTCCTGATGCCGCTCTCTCCTTAACTTGCTTCGGTTATTTCACTTCCAGTATGTAAATAGGATCTAAGAATTGCAACGCTGAATAAAAGATAAACAAACAGAACCATTTGAATGTTGGGCCATAGCTGGTATAACTGTACCTAGTGACGGTCGGCTGTAATGACCGGGTTCCCTATAGCATTTTCTGGCGGGGCGAATAAAGCAGTGTCAAAGAGCCAAATGCGCGCTTTTAGGTTGAAAGGGCTCGTCAAGTGTTTGCTCTCTAAGGAACATGTCACTGGCCAGGGCTTGCAGTCGTTCAGGAGAGGTGCGCTGAGTTGTATTTAGGAATCTCAAAATAAGAGGTTAAGATGGTTGGTTTGCAATATCCATTGAAATCTTGCAAACAATTATACAAAAGGACCCTACTGCTGTTAAAAGAACATGGTATTAATACTAATTCAAAACTGACATTAAAATTAGGAGAGTAATGCATGAGAAAGGAACTAACACCTATGTCCCATTTCTTAATGCCTAAAATTTTGACACTCCCTCACACCATCTTTTTTTAAAAGCGATGCACAGCACACAGTCAAGTTAATGAATGAAAGCACACCCATTATTCACTGCTTTGTGTTGCATGAGCATCTGATTAAACACTTAATAACTCTACCGCTGTAAGTGGAAATGCATCAATCCAGCTTAGCTCCAAGGTGTTTAGATGAGAATGAAAAGTTTCTAAATTAAAAACATGGCAGAATGGTTAATGGGGAAAATACACTGAAATGCCTCTACCCAGTCCTGTTGACTTCTCCTAAACCCTCCATGAGTTCTGGCCTCTTGGTCAACTTGGCTCCCAGTCTCACATCAACTGTGCCCTCTCCCAGCCTAACCCATTTTTACTGCTATTCTTCATCCTCCTCATCCAGGCAGGGGGTTGGTGCAGCAGCCCCTAAGGTACCTGCATTAATCACAGTCTCTCAAACTGGGGCTGTTTAGATTTCAAGGAACGATTTATCTGAGTTACAGACTCTGGGAGGTGGGAGAGAGGAGAGGCTGAGAGGGCGTTTGTTCTTAGAGCCATGTTCAACCCTGGTAGGCTCCATGTTACCTCGTCCTCCACCTTCCTCCATGTGTCTCTGCTCATGTGTCAGTGTGTCACCTTCTGATCATAATGCCACTAGGCTCAGGAGAGCACCGAGACAAGAGCTACATCACAAGAGGGTTATGGTACTGAGAGAAAAATACATCACAGGGAGGGAGTAATTATCCTGAAATGAAATATTCCAGTCTAGGAAGTGAAAGAATTCAAGTACTTTATTACTTAAAATTATGTTTGAAATGATTAGATTTTTATGAATAAATTGCAGCAAATGCTGATATCACTGTACACAGAGGAAAAAATTTTTGTATAAGTAATATACAGAAATGCTTCTGGAAAAAGTTGAGTGTGATTTAAGGATATTTACACTGTATATTTTGCATGTGACATTGACAATTTCTCTTTGAACAGTCATATGATTTGGCTTTTGGAATCTCAGCAGTTACTATAATTAAAATAATTGTTGTCTGTGGACTCCCATAACTTCCCACAACTCTGAACATTGAAACTGTAAACATTGAAAAAAGGGCTTAAAAATTTTTATCACTATCTATTGAAATTACGAGAAAGAAATAGACAAAATGAATTTTGTCAAACCCACTTAACCGCAATTGCAATATGTTAGGGGATGGACATTCACAACTAAGGCACCCAACCTTAATTCTGCCCTGTAGTGATGTCAGGTAATCACCATAGGGCTATGAATTAGGCATTTTAGTGTATAAAGTTCCAGGTTACAAATGGGTATGATCTAAAGACACATGAGATCTTTTCCTCAGGATATCACCGTCACTGGGTTGTTTCTCTTGTTGGTAATTCCCAGAAATGAACAGATTATTAACGTTTTGTCAGTTATGAAGTGGCCATTTCAGATTGCTGGGGAGTGTCTGTTGTTTGGCACTAGGGGCCAGGTCCTTGGAGAGATGGAACCTTGGTTTCATTTTAACTTCTCCATGCTCAGCAGCTTCTGGAATTTGGTTCAAAGTATTTACATGTTTCCCTGCCCTGGTGTTAAAAGTGCTGCTTTAGAAAGTGGGGAAGGGCAGGAACTGACTGCAGGATCAGTAGCTGAGTCCCTTAGATATTTATAGCTCATCGGAAGGAGGACGGGGATCGGTGGGTGTCTGTGGCTTTAATAATAAACACACAAATATCATTGCTCTTAGTGAATTTTCATCTTCTAATTCCCATAACCCACTAATTATCCCTGGCTACCCCCGGCCGTCTAGGGAGGGAGAACTAGTAAACTCCTGTGGCCCGTGTAGAACCTAAGGCACAAGGATCTTTCCGTGGCTGACTCAAAGTCACCCAGAGTGAAATTCACTTCACTGGATAAATCCCTAGTTGCTGAGCTCTGCAGAGGGGTGGGAAGGTGAATTCCATCCCCCATTCTTGAGCATGAACCCCCCTCCAATTCTCACCCTGATCTCAGACACTACCCCAATCTTCCCCTGCAGTGACGGACCCACTTGATGCTACCAGAGTCATGTGCCATGGGATCTAGAGAGGACAGAGGCCCAGCTCCAGAACTGCTCCCCCTTCCCACAGTCCCCAAGCTGTGCTAGAGTTGCCCTGACTTTCTGATCTGCAGATGGGTCCAGCTGTACCCAGCCCGTGCACCCACCACACACAAACTGTCACAACAAACATGCCAGGATTGGGAAAGACCATCTGGGGCTGGCTGCAGTCTCTCTTTGCTGCTGTGAGGGGAATGGGGTGGTCCCTCATATAGGATCCAAACATACCCAGGGGCAGAAGGGAAATGTTGTTTCTTCCAGGGGTTTGAAATGTTTGGTTTAGAGTCCTGAGCTCTGTCTTCCTGTTTGTCTCCTTCTGCCACTTTCAGATCTCTTGGAGAGACAAGGTGAGTGAGATAATTTTTTTAGAACTAATTAAAAATACCTCTTTGCTATCCTGGGACCAACATGGGTACAACAACTTTCCCCTTTGTACCCCCTCCGCATCTCACCTCCCCCTCAGCTGAGACTCTCCCGTGTGATAGGAAAATAAGGGTTCAGTCCTGTAACTGGATTGGGTCTTGCCAGCACTAACAGGAGTGAAAGCCTCTGTGCATTAATGACAGCAGCAGCTCTGGGACTCGACCCATAGGGAGAAGAGATGGGAGTGAGCAGGTTATGTTTGTGCCAGGTGTGAGTTACTCATGTGGGAATTCTGCACCATTGCGTATGCGCAGAATTCACGTCCAGCGCAGAATTTCTTTTTTTTGGCATGAAGAAGATACGTTCTGCCTGAGAAGTGCTACAGTTCTGCCTTTCACCCACCAGAGGCCCTTGTGGCACCAGAACAAGCAGCATTCAGCTGGGTTCATCTTGGTGGTGATTTGTGGCCCCGAGCTCTACCCCAAATGGGAAGAGAGTTATTGGGTGGAACTTGGGAGAGTCCTGAGACATGGCTGCCTCTGGGGGTGGGGACAGCGTGGTCATTCTCTACTTGCAAGAGGGTGTGAAAAGGGCAAAGGAGGAGCAAGTGTCCCCTATGGAGACTGCCCAGCCCCCGGTTAACCAGTCCCAGATGCTTCTTCCCCCACCATACCCCAAACCTCTTCACCCCTCCAACCATCAGTTGCCAGTTTTCCCTCGCTGCTAGCCCTTCCTGACCGGCAGAGACCCTCTAAGCCAGTACTGTGTCAGGGCTCAACTTTCTGGCTGAGTCCTCTGAGCACTTTCCTCCTCTCTTGGGGTACCATGCCACAGGGGCCCCACAAATCTACATTGCTTAGGCTTTGGCTTCAACCTCAGGTAGGGCTCAGGGCCCTGGACTTCAGCCCCATGCACTGGGATTTAAGCTTTCTGCCCTGGGCCTCAGTGAGTCTAATACTGGCCTTGCTTGGCGCCCGCCCTGAAACCTGCTAGTGACCCTAGCGGGCCCAGGACCCCTAGTTGAGAACCACTGCCTTACCCTATGAATCACAGCAATGTTCAGGTTACTGCCAGTCGTAGAATCATAGAATATCAGGGCTGGAAGGAACCTCAGGAGGTCATCTAGTCCAACCCCATGCTCAGAGCAGGACCAATCCTCAACTAAATCATCCCAACCAGGGCTTTGTCACGCCTGACCTTGTCCCAAAGGACCAGTCACTTACTGAGGTCAGTTGAATCTTAGATCTCACAGCAAAGACAATACTTGTAGCCAATCCTGTAATAACCTGTATTAAGACTTATTTAAAAGGAAACGAGAGTTGTTTACGAAGTTAAAACCAGGTAATTCTATAGATGGAGACAAGTTACAGTCTTAAATTTCAAAAGGTAATAGAAGCTTCTATAATAAGCAAGCCCTTTATTTTCCTTAGGACTAACCCAGGCTAATCAGCTGGGGATCTCTTGCTTATGCCTAGAATTTTTGCCCCCCCTGAGTCCAAGCAGCATACGGATAATCAGTTCCTTCTGTTTGGGGTTTTTTATCCCCTTCCTGCCATGTGCTCTGAGCTGCAAACTCAGCTAATGGGAAGTCAAGAGCGCAACAACAGTCTTTTGTCGTCTTTAACATCCCATAATAGTCTATCTGGTGTTGATGAACCTTTCCTGTCAGGCAGGATGTAATGCATTCGGTTGCCAGTCAGCACTTCACCTAGATAAAGTCTCTGTCTTGTCTGGTGATTTACAGAGCCACAGAGGCTCACAATGCAACTAGTCAGATATTAACCCAGTCAGCAACTCACAAGCATTCCATGAAGTGTAAACACATTCTTATAATCCTAGTCCCTAATACTAACACGGGTGAGTCAGACTGATTCCAGCTATGTGTTTGTCCCTGTTCAATGAAGACATGGGGGCTTTTGCAAGAGCTAACACCTCATCTGCCAGTGTCACAGGCAGGATGGGCAGGGATGGTGTCTCTAGCCTCTGTTTGCCAGAAGCGGGGAATGGGTGACGGGGTGGATCATTTGATGATTACCTGTTCTGTTCATTCCCTCTGAAGCACCTGGCATTGGCCACTGAGCTAGATGGACCATTGGTCTGATGCAGTGGGCAGCTCTGACGTTCTCATGTTCACAGTCTCTGTCAGGAGTATCTATTCATTTGGACTCACTGTGGGGCCACAGAAAGAAACAAGATGTGCTGAGGCAAGAAGGCCCAGTCTCAGAGCCCCAGGGCTCATGCTTCCCAAAAGCTAAAACTAGGCTCAGCCCATGAAAGGGGCACTGCCAGGAGAGACTGTATAAAGGCTGGAGCATCAAACAGCTTTGTAAACCTGAGAGAGCTGCCTTGGGAACAGTGACAGAGAGAATTCCCCAGAGTGACTCGTTTGATTCTGCTCTTCTCTGGCCTTTGGTTCATAGAATTATAGAACTGGAAGGGGACCTCGAGAGGTCATCTAGGCCAGTCCCCTGCACTCAGGGCAGGACTCAATATTATCTAGACAATCCCTGACAGGTGTTTGTCCAGGCTGCTCTTAAATATCCCCAATGATGGAGATTCCACAACCTCCCTAGACAATTTATTCCAGTGCTTAACCACTCTGACATTTAGGAAGCTTTTTTCCTAATCTCTATCCTAAACTGCCCTTGCTGTAATTTAAGTCCATTGCTTCTTGTCCTATCCTCAGCGATTAAGAAGAACAATTTTTCTCTGGCATCCTTGTAACAACCTTTTATTTACTTGAAAACTGTGATCATGTCCCCTCTGAGTCTTCTCCAGACTAAACAAACCCAGTTTTTTCAATCTTCCCTCATTGGCCATGTTTTCTAGACCTTTATTCATTTTTGTTACTCTTCTCTGGACTTTCTCCATTTTGCCCACATCTTTCCTGAAATGTGGCCCCCAGAACTGGAAACGCTACTCCAGTTGAGATCTAATCATTGCGGAGTAGAGCGGCAGAATTACTTCTCGTATCTTGTTTACAATACTCCTGCTAATACATCCCCAATTGATACTTACTGTTGCAAAAAAAGCGTAACTCTGTTGACTCATATTCTGCTTCTGATCCACTATTATCCCCAGATCCGTTTCCACAGCACTCCTTCCTTGGCAGTTATTTCCCATTTTGTATGATTGTTCCTTCCTAAGCAGTGTACTTTGCATTTGTCATTACTGAATTTCATCCTATTTACCTCAGACCATTTCTCCAGTTTGAATTTTGATGATTTTGAATTTCAGTTCTATCCTCCAAAGTCCTTGGAACCCCTCCCAGCTTGGTATCGCCCGCAAACTTGAGAAGTGTAACAGAGAGACTCTGCTACTGGGAGGGTTTCACCATGTGTCAGAGGGTTACACCCTGGTAGGAGGGGGCTAGATCTGTACTGGAATAAGGTCACTCTGTGCTTCCCAATGTGGCAGAACCTAGAATGTCCATTAGCAGGGAAAATCCCGGGGGGAATCGACATGTGGAAAGGACAGAAACCCTGTGTGAATGCTCTCACATTGCCCTTCTCACCCTGGCAGGCTACAGAATAACGTCCACGTTTTGCTCCAGATCATCCCATCCTCCCAGGGGGAAGGCAATGGTTGCAATGGAACTGGCTCAGGTAAGGGATTCTCAGGGAGCTGGTGGTGGGTTCTGCTTTTAGGGAGAGAAGCAGTAAATGTATGGGAGGGTGGGAGCCAGTGATGAGCTGCCAAAATATTAACAACAGGTTCCTTCCTCCTCACCTCACAAGGGGCTCATGCCCCCCCCGGGGGTCATGCCCCATCCAACCCCCCGTGTTCCTTGACACACACCCCGGGTACCTCTGACCTATCCCCCCCTTCCCTGTCCCCTGACTGCCCCCTGCCGCCCCATCAAACCCCTCCTCTCATTCTTGATGCCCCCTCAGAACCTCTGCCCCATCCAACCACCCCTTCTCTCTGTCCCTGACTGCCCCCCACCACTCATCCAACCCCTGCTCCTTCCTGACTGCCCCCTGGGACACTTGCCCCCATTCAATTCCCTTGTTCCCTGCCCTCTGACCGCCCTGACCCCTATCCACGTGCCCACAACCCACCAAACACCCCCTTCCTGCTCCCTGCCTCCTTACCACACTGCCTGGGGCCAGGACTGGGACCGCTCTCCTGGGACCACGACTGGCGCCGCAGGACCCAACTCCCCAAGCTGGGCTGGAGCCGCTCGGCCGGGACCGGTGCTGTGGGGCCTGAGCTGGGCCAGGTCAGAGCCGCTCGGCCAGGACCAGCCCGACCCAGGGGTGCTTAGACGGGACCCGGCTGGGGCGCTCGGCTGGAACCAGACTGAGCCACGCGTGCCGTTCCCACACCCCCCCGGCCTGGGTTACCTGCCTGCTGCTGCTTTCAGGCTTCCCGCGAACATTTGATTCGCGGGAAGCAGGGGAAGGGGAGGAGAAGGAGGGTGGAGCATTCAGAGGAGGGGGGGTGTGAGGTGGGGCCGGGGGCCGGGTGGGCAACTGCCTGAGCCTTTGTTAAATTTAAAAGCTTTTTTAGAACCAGTTGTCCTGGAACAACCTGTTCTAAAAAGTCTTCTAAATTTAACAACCAGTTCATGCAAACCGGCTGGAGCTCACCACTGATGGGATCTGCTAGAGGTGGTGGGAGGCAGGAAATATCTTGGGTGGAGAAAGAGAGGGGAAAGGATGTGACTCATAGACTCATAGGTCAGAAGGGACCAATATGATCATATAGTCTGACCTCCTGCACAAGGCAGGCCACAGAACCCCACCCATCCAATTTTATAACAACCCCTAACCCAGGACAACCTGCTGAGAATTGTGTACTCCAGCGTGTGATGGGTTGTCACCCCAGGGTGCAGTCTGGGGGCTTCTGGGAACCGCTGTGCTCTCTAACCCTCAAGCTGGGCTGGCCCTTCTCACACTGCTTTGCTAGAGATTCAGCAGCCTTTCCAGGGCCTGTTATCACTCACTCGACAGCAGGTGGCGCCATGCAGCCAAGTAAGCTACCTGAGTGCTTTACCTAAGCCACTCAAGGAGAGAGAGAGAAGACAACAGCCAATTTCCCAGCGATAAGTGTTAGCAAACAGATCAAAGCAGATTACTTAGCAAATACCAAAAGCTCAAACCAAGCCTAACATGCTAGATGGATAGAATTTGAATTAGCAGTTTCTCACCCTGACTGATGATACAAGCAGTCCACCAAGTTTCCATACACAAGCTAGAAATCCCTTTGCACTGGGACGAATACTTCCTCCAGTTTAATCTTTGTTCCTCAGGTGTTTCCAGGAGTTCTCTTGTGCAGGGAATGAGGCCTTGAGATGATGTCACACCCCACCTTATGTAGCTTTTCCATATGACAGGAACCCTTTGTTCTAAACTCAGTTCCCAGTCCAGTTGTGGAAAAATACAGGTACCAAAATGAAGTTGATTGTCATGTGGTCTGGTCATATGCCCTAGCATGCCCTGCTGAGTCACAGTAGCCATGACTCCTATGCTGCCTGAAACGTTTACAAGAGGGCTAAGCTCTTCCACAGTCCATTGTCTTTGTTGATGAGCCATGAACACTGTCTGGCTTCGTCATTGTTGTACCTGAAAGGCTCCTTGTGGCTGTTAACCCAGTGTAAGCACATTTGAAAGACAGATACAGAGTCAATATCCATAACTTCAGCTACAAACATGATCCGTGCACACAGGTAGGATAATCATATTCAGTAAATCATAACTTTTCCAGTGACACCACACATGACTCATTTTGTACAAAATGAGTCATGTCCTAATCATATTATAATCCTGCCACTATGTTGAATATAGGCTGTAGTGTCAGATAGGTTCTAATTTCAAGGCACAGGCTTTGGGAATGAAACTTCCCCTCTTTGTGGAACAGGAAATAACCCTCCAGCCAGGGCTGGGACAACTTCCCAGACTCCCAGTGCTGAAACCTGAACTTCCTGACACTTCGTTAGTTACCCCCACCCCCAGTCTTTGTGCAACTGCAAACTTTATCGGTGATGATTTTATATTCTCTTCCAGGTCATTGATAGAATGTTAAATAGCACAAGGG